>NC_092501.1:133616917-133921895 GCF_047511675.1 Marmota flaviventris | reverse complement strand
ACTTATTAAAATATTTTTAAAGAAATTATGTATAATTGAAGCTTTTAAGTTCATCATACATAAAGCAAAAAAAAAATGTAGACTCCACCACAGACTTAAGTGAAGTATTTGAGATACACAGAATTCATCATTGAGTTTCTCAGTATCACCAAATTTAGACTTGATACAAATGACTTCATCTTTATTTCAGTTAATTTTCAGTTCAACATTTTGTCAAATTTTATTTATAGCTAGTGTCCCCACTGCACAGAAGCACCAATCTCTACATCAAAGTTTAAAGGAAAGCAGAGACACATTCTCAGATAGCAAGGAAGGAAAACAATTACTGCCATTAGTCACTCCTTAAGGATCAAGGAGAAAATAGAAATGATTTCATAATGTTGTTTTGTTTTGTTAAGACAGGGTTTCCCTATGTTGCCCAGTCTGGTCCCAGACTCCAAGGTATCCTCCCAACTCAGCCTTGAGACTATGGGTACTCGCCACTGTGCCTGGCTCTAGAAATGATTTTAGATGTAAATGAAAAGGTGAAATGAGCTTTTTCTTGTAACTCTCATGGACTAGTTATAAAGCAGTGTGATGAATAAGAATAGCATCAGGATACATAAGAATGTCATCTAACATTGCCTCTATAAGTTCGAGTGAATCATCACATCCATTGCATAACTTTTAGAACATCCCATGAAGATGTTTGCTACCTGCAAATTCACCAGTCAGTTGTTATGTTTTCATTCATATTACTTGAGTATACCCTTAAAATGGGAGTGATCTATTAATGAATTGTTTTCAGCAAGACAGAACAACAAATCCTTCACAATAATTAAGCTTTTTAAACTCATTTTAAAAAATGTATTATCCAATGAACATGTTTATATTTCACCTACCTTGAAAAAGAAGAGCATTTCTCAATCCCCATGAAAGTAAACCACACCTCAATTTAATGTGTGAGAGAGCTAGTAAATACAGCCTTTCAAAAACTGATTCGTATGCTGGGCCTGGTAGCATTCACCTGTAATCCTAGTGGTTTGGGAGGCTAAGGCAGGAAGATGGCAAGTTCAAAGCTAGCCTCAGTTAGCGAAACCCTGTTTCTAAATAACATATTTTTTAAAAGGTCCAGGAATGTGGCTCAGTGATTGAGTGCCCTTGGACTCAATCCTCAGTACAAAAAATAAAATAAAATAAAGTAATTTTTTAAATTAAATGTATCCCTAGCCAACCCATGGTTAGATATTATTTTATGTTATGAAATTCCATCAAAGTTTGTGATATCAAAACTTTCCTTTAAAATGAATGCCTCAAGAAATGGATTTAGAAAACTTTTAGCAAGTTCTGCATTACCTGTGCCTTAAACAGGGAAAGATTAAAATAGTTTTAAACCGAGAGGAAGAAGGAAGGTAGAAATATAATTGAAAAACTCACAATGAAGAACAGAAGTTGTGAGTCTTCAACTATGACTTAGTATATTTTTCTTAAAGTGTTAGGGTCTGTAAACAAGTCAAGATGGCGCCTGGCATTTTGCAGAGGGAGTGGTTTGTGAAGTAACGCCAGCGAGCCATTAAGTGTGGAGATTCCTTATTGGTTGACTGCTGTATCTAGTTTATGTTAATTAAGATAAGCTGTGTGGAATGTATATATACCCCTCCTGTCCTGCAATAAACAGCTCCCAATCCTGCTTTATCAATGTACACAAGTTGTTCGTCACTGCCTGGTTATTTTGCTGCAGCCGGACTGCGGCATTAAAGGAAAATACACCTCAGAGGGATTTAAATTTGTTGTAAAGTGAAATATTTTTTTTATGAAATGAATGTTGGTGTTCAAAAGCTTTTCCATTTTTACCTCCATATTCAGACTCTACTCTTCATCCTGCTCTGTTCCTTGGAAGAATGAACTCCATGAATTGTGCAGGCTCCCTGTGACTTTCACTTGGATTTGACTCTTTGAAAGGATTCGTGGGAGATCTATACATTAAAGGAGAGTGAATCAGAACATTTATTCCCCAGCCAGCCCTTGCCAGGTTACAGGTTGGCAGTATTTTTTTAACCCTATCCAAAACCAGATGTCCTACGTGTCATCCTCTCCTATGACCATAGCCACATCTAAAGCAACACTGACATCTCCTTCAGAATTCTAATATCCACTCCCCTTCCAATCTAGGATGGTAAGAGTTTCCAGCTATTGTTAGTCCAGAGGTTTATCAGACCTTGCTGGTTTCCTTTGTTCATCTACACCTTTCTAAGGACCTCCTTTATTAAATTATCCTAATGATCCAATTTGAGTGTGTCATTTTCCTTACTGACAAATATATGGAAAAGTGAATGAGTTTCCAGTATTAGCTTCCAAGTCCTTTCCTTGATCCATTAAAGAACTTAAGATGCCTTTAAAAAAAAATTTTAAAGTTTTTGCAGGTCCTAGACAACAGACAACTTAGGTTAGGTGCAACTGGTAAATCAATGACTACTTAAGTTTTAAAGTTTAAGGCTTAATGTTTTCTTCACTGGAAATAAAGTGTGTTTTCACAAATGGGTAACTTATTAAGTCAAAAGAAGGAAACTTAGACAATTTTAAGGAACTCTACTCAGGAAATTATGAGGTTTGCTTACATGTGTTTTTGTTGTTGTTGTTGTTGTTCAGGTATTATTTCCTACCTTTAAATATTACAAATAACAGCATACTACAGAGATGCAGCTACATATAGCAGCACAATTCACAAAACTGTGGAACCAACTTGGATGCCCTTGAATAGATGAATGGATAAAGAAACTGTGGTACATTTACACAATGGAATGTTACTCAGCATTAAAAAAGAACAAAATTATGGCATTTGCAGATAAATTGGTGGAGTTGGAGAATATCATGCTAAGCAAAGTAAGCCAATCCCCAAAATGAATGAGGTGGACATCATTACCCTAAGTACATGTATGATTGCATAAATAGTGTGACCCTACTTTGTGTACAACCAGAGAAGCGAAAAATTGTGCTTCATTTGTATACAATGAATCAAAGAGCATTCTGCTGTCATGTATAACTGATTAGAACAAATAAATTTAAAATTAAACAATTCCAAATAAAGTGACTTCTTATTTTCTAAGTTTTAAGCATATTATTTTACCTTATATATCATCTTAAACAAAGACAATACTTTATACTGATTCTACTACATTTGGGTCTTTCATCAATATGTTGATATTCACACAGGCATCAAAGAATGTTTTGGTCTTAAAACCTATACCAGCAAAGCCTCAGACATAATCAATACAGGCAAGCTCTAGGGAATAACAGAAATTTTCACCTTCAGTCCATTTTTAAACTAAGATATTAACATTTCACACCTGTCCCAACTTCTCAGTATCCTTTTTACCACACCAAATCATAACTTCTGAATCCATCAAGTTCCAAAGAAATGAACATGGAGTATTGGATGAAGGTTATGAATTCCTTGAGTCTTAATCAAAGATTGGTTATACCATTCAGGTACTGATAAGAAAGAGAAAAAAAACCTTCATGCCTACCTCAGAAGTCTGAAGCATTAAAGGCCAGCAAGCCCTCAGCTATGAGAAGAGTAGGCTACCACACACTTTTCTCCATGTCCCTGTCACAATTTCTCTTATTCAGTGTGTAAACCTACATTTACACCCTTCACTTGCTGAATTCTATCATGATATTTTTATTTATTTGGTCAAAAGGCAGAGATAGCAATTCTTTATTAAATTTAATATGGAAATGGAAAGAAAAGCTAATTCATTATGCTCAAAAATCACTCAGTATGTATACTGAACAGACACTTCACAGAAGAAGAAATACAATTGATCAACAAATAGATGAAAAAATGTTCAATATCTCTAGCAATTAGAGAAATGTAAATCAAAATTATACTGAGAGTCCATCTCATTCCAGTCAGAATAGCAATTATCAAGAATACAAGCAACAAGAAATGTTGGCAAGGATGTGGGAGAAAAAAATATACTCATACCCCTTGCTAGTGGGACTGAAAATTGGTGCAACCTCTCTGGAAAGTAGTATGGAGATTCCTTAGAAAACCTGTAATGGAACCACCATTTGACCCAGTTATCCCACTCCTCAACATATACCCAAAGGACTTAAAGTCAGCATACTACAGTGACGCAGCCACATCAATGTTTATAGCAGCTCAATTCACAATAGCTAAACTATGAAAACAGTTTTGGTGCCCTTCACCAGATGAATGAATAAGGAATATGTGGTATATATACACACCTATGGAATATTACTCAGCCTTAAATAAGAATGAAATTATGGCATTTGCAGGTAAGTGGATGGAACTAGAGACTATCATGCTAAGTGAAGTAAGCCAATCCCATAGAAACAAAGGCTGAATGTTTTCTCTGATATTCGGATGCTAATTCACATTAAGAGTGGGGGATGAATAGAGGTACTTTATTAGAAAAAGGAGAGTGAAAGGAGAGGATGGGGGAGGGGGGAGAAAAGAGGGAAGAATGAATAAGACATTATTACCTATATGTGCATATATAATTACATGACCTGTTTAACTCTACATCATGTACAATCAGAAGAATCAGAAGTTATACTCCATTTATGTATAATGTATCAAAATGCATTCTATTGTCATGTATAACTAATTAGAAAAAATTTATAAAGAAGGTTTATATAGTTCTCATTTGAACATATTTTACATGATAAACATGTATACTTCACGAGATGGTATCAGTAGGAAGAGACTGCTTGTTACCCTCCACCCTAGTCGGTTTGGGAGGAATCATGGGGAAGGTCAGGGTGTCTTGCATGTTCCAGCATTGTCTAGAAGAGGGGCATGATACTGATCATCCTATCCTGGGCTGACGGTGCCACAGGTCATTTGATTCTTACAAGCCTCTTATCTGCACCTGATACAGGTTCTGAGTGTAGAACAGCTCAGAGGTTGCCACCCCCTGGTAGCTCCTTTAGTCAGGGGTGGGTTGGGATGATGAGGATGGGAAGGGAAGACTCACTTCCCTCCCCCATGGGAGTTCTGTTCTCTCAATTTGCAGTAGACCTGGCCAATTAGGTAGCAGACCCTGCATAGATCACACACATAATAGTTCTGGATTCCTTCTGAATTGTAGAAGAATAAACTATTCTACTATTTCCTTCAATATGGCAGAGTTTAATGCGAGAGGGAACTTGAATCATGTTACAATAACAAAACGAATGGAACAACAGCTTGGGACATGGCCTTGGTTGGCTTGAAAGAGCCTCCAGGTAAAAACGGGTTGAGACGCAGAAGAGATCTCTCACGTTTTGAAAATTGGTTATACATGGGGATATTAAAATTAAATGTATATATTATAATTATAAGAACCAGATGTCTCATTACTTGAGAAAATACAAATTTAGAAAGGAGAAAAATGAGAATAAATCTTCAAGTGTTGAATTGAATTTGCCAACTCATGATTTTTAATACATATAGATGATGGGTGCAGACAGAGATGCAGATGTGAGGGAGACTGTAGGTACTCATTTTTGTATATACATTCCTAATTCTGCCTGCTGAGAAGGTTTGGAAGTCCAGAACCACACCAAGAATCCAGATTTTACTTTTAAAGATTTATTTATTTCAATAAATAAAATCAAGAGTCCTTGAAAACATGGATGACTCAGAGCAGAAAAAGTATAAGTCAGTACTGGAATACTCTGTAGTACTAGGAAGAAAAGATCAAAGGATACTCCAAAGAGCAAAGGAACCACTTGATAGGGATTTTTCACTGTCCTAACCTGGGACAATTAAAGCACCAAATAATCGATTATAAAAATGCTATATATAGGAAAAAATGCAGTAATATGGGAATCCAGGAGTCCCTGCTGATATAAATGTATAAATGAATGAAGGAATAATTGAGTGAAAGACATTGGAGAGAAGGGAATACTCTGTAATAGTAAAATTCCAACCAATAAATATAGAAATAATTGTAATTTATAATATCACCTTTTAGCAATCATTCATTCATTTCTATATTAAACATCCCTGACCACCACTGGACATTTCACTACTCCACAGTTTTGTTTCGCTTTTCCTCAGAATGCCCCATAGTTACAATCATATAGTGATTAACCTTTTCTGACTGGCTTCTTTTTACTTAGTAACATGCTTTCAGGTTTCCTCCATCTCTTTTTATGTTTGGCTCATTTCTCTGTCTTCCTAAATAGTATTCCATATAATAGATGTGCCACAATTTGTTTATCCATCCACCTATGGAAGAACATTTTGCTCCCAGTTTTTGGTGATTGAGACTAAAACTGCTTGAGGGCTGAGGCTGTGGTTCAGTGGTAAAGTGCATGCCTAGCATGTGTGAGGCACTGGGCTCTATTCTCAGCACCGCATATAAATGAAATCGCATAAAATAAAGATCCATTAAAATTTAAAAAAAATTTTTAAGAGAATAAAACTGCTATAAACATACATGTGCAGGTTTTTGTGAGTTTCCACCTCACTGGGGTAAATATTCAGGAGCATGAACATGGACTAATGTGATAAGACTGTTTGGTCAGAAGCTCCCAAATTACTCTCTTCCCAAGCACCACTTTGCATTCACACTATGATGAATGGCATTGTCTTGGCTCCATTTGCTACAGTCTAAGTTATTATCAGGTTTTGGGATTTGTTTCAATTCGTAATTCCCCAGTGACATACAGCATCTTTTTGTAAGCTTCCATGCATACAAAATATGCATGAAGATAAGATCTTTCATCAATTTCTAAATTAGATTGTTTGTTTTCTTATTTTAGAGCTTTAAGCTTCTTTATTTTGGATATCAGATATATGTTTTGCAGGCATTTTCTCCCAGTCTGAGAATTATTTTATCCATGTGTTTAAAAAACTCATCACAAAAACTAGGATTATCTAGATTTTATCTTATATTATCTTTCAGGAGTTTTATAGTTTTGCAACTTATATTTAGGTGTATGATTTCATTTGTGTTAAATTTTATGAAAGATGTAAAACCTGTGAGCATACGGATCTAAGAAAAGTTGTTGATTTTCAGTTTGTTTATATTTTTTCCTGTTTGGGAATCAGTGACAATTTCTAAGGTCTTGACATGCCAGAAGTCCCAACTTTTATTAAGTACAAACACTGGTCCATTAAGTCATGATGAATAATAGCCCTGTGAAGATCATCTCAATGTCGGTCCCTAGTTATGAGAAAGAAGGGCACCATATGCCTACTGATAGTATGCACTGAGAAAATTGCAGTCTCACCTGTAAGATTCTGTCTAAAAATGTATAACCAGAATGTAATGATGAGGACACAAAATCCAAATCCAAATCAAGGTCATTCTACAAAGTCACTGAAATATATTCTTAAAAATTATCATGGTCATGAAAGGAAAGCCCTGTTCAGAGGATGTAGAATATTTGTAAAAGGAGCAAGAATAAAAAATCATACTGTGAAAAAATTAAGGAGCAAAAGAGGAAGACAGACATTGGGAGACAAGTAAGATTAAGATCTGAAAAATTCTCATCATTCTTTTTCTGAAAATTCTTCATATTCTACAATTCTTAATTATCCCAAGATTTTCAACAAAGACTGTTTCAAAAAGGAGTCTCTTTGGGGTATTGTAGAATACTAGAGGACATAGTTATGAAGTCAAACTTCTTTGGTTTTGTTCTTTTAAGTGCTGTGTAGTGCTTATTACGGAGTAGCCATTCGTGAAATCTTGACAATGTGTGAATGAATTATTGCTAAATTGTAATTACTAACAATTATTAGAAAATAAGCAAATAACATAAATGTAGATTCATTTCCTAAAGAATCTGACATGTTAATTGAATCAAATTAATCACAGAAGTGGTGGTCATATTCCAAGTTCAATGAATATCTCCTATGCGAATCTTAAAGTTACCTTGGAAAGTAGAAACTGGTCATCATTTCCAATCTCTTATTTTGCACAAAATAGCTGAATGACAACAACAACAACAACAACAACAAATGATCCATGGTGCTTATATAAGTAGAATAAATCTCTACTTAACCATGTAGGCAGTATTGCATAAACACTCAGCTCCCAGGCTTTCATATGTTCTTTCTCTATAGTTTGATCCAGAATTTTATAATTTCACTATATTATATATTCAAACATAGTGTTTTTTGAATCTCATTTCCATATAATGTAATATTTCAGAATATTTTTACGTTTCTATCTATGCATTGGCTTTTTCTGGTTTTTTTTTTTTTTGGTTTTTTTTAATCAAGAAACTGCTTGACACTTTGTTTGAGTTATTCCATCTCCTCAGTTAATTGAAAGTTTGGATATTCTTATAGCTGTTCCTTCTCATCTGAAGAATATAATGTACAATATCATTAAAACATATCATCTAATGACATGTGTCAAACATTTAGTTTCTTTCTGCTTTGCTGCAAAGAATCTCTTAAGCAGAGCTCAAATATCAATATTCAAGACATTTACTCCAGAAAGCTGTGAAACTCATCTGAAAGGGAAATAGAATCAGATAATCCTGTGATAGGCCAACATGCAAAATATTTTCTGGCTGAAATATGTTCACATGAGGGAAACGTATGAATTCTATTTATTTTTGGCTGACTGTAGGGGGGAAAATATGGAGGGAAGGTCGCAGTCCTAGTGGTCATTGCCAGGAGATGCCATCCCAAATTTCCAATGAGGCCAATGAAATTAAATCATTTCCAATTAAACTGTTAAGAAACTCCCTTAGAAATTTACAGACAGATGATCTTCTACAATGAAAATTGAAAACTAGAATTCAAAGCCTTATAAACACACTAAAAGTTAAATTGCAATTTACTGTTAACCAATGAAAGGTCATATTACTATGTTTTATAATGGTTACCCAAGTTCAACTTCCAATATATTCTATCTGTTGACTTGGATCAATGATATTAAAATGTGAAATTTCAAATACATGGAAGAGTTTAACAACCTGCAATGTTCGCTTTTATTTGATGATAGAAGTTAAACATTATACATCAGGAATATAGGTATTTTAATCAGCTTTCTATCACTATCACAAAATATCTGACATAAGTTATAAAGAAGAAAGATTTATTTTACTTACAGTTTTGTAGATTCCAATCCAAGATCAATTGCTATTCTGTGAGCCTATTCCAAGGAAGTACATTATGACAGGAGCACAAACTACTGTTCAACTCATAGCCAAAAAGCAAAAAATAAAAATAAAAAAGGAAACACTTCAGGTTGCACAATTTCTTTGAAAGGCACACCCCAATGACCAAAGGAACTCCCACCAGTTGTCACTTTTTTAAAGTTCCCTACCATATTTCCCAATAGCACCACCTGGGGACCAGTCCTTTAACACATGGGCTTCTGGTGACATTCAAATCCAAAGAATAAAAATGGAGTATAGAGAAATAAAGAAAATTAGCAAACTGAGTGTGTTATTCAGCTTTGCAACACTGTGACCAAAGTACCTAACAAGAACAGCCTCAAAGAAAAGTTTATTTTGGCTCATAGGTTCAGAGGTATGGTCCATGGTAGGCTGACACTGAAACTCTGGGCCCAAAGTGAAGCAGAGCATCATGGCCAAACGGCATGGTGGAGGAAAGTGGTTCTGCTAGTGGCAGTTGGGAATCAGAGAGAGGAAGGGAAAGGGGCCACAGGGAAGATAGGACCTTCCAAAGCACGCCCCCAATGACCCATTCTTCTACCCCTTAGTCCATTCCAATTAGGGTGGTTTGATTACATCACAGCTCTTACAGTCTAATCATTTCACCTCTGAACAATCGTGAACACACTGGAACTCTGCAGAGATACCTCATGTTCAAACTAGAGCACTAAGAAATACTGTGAGAGCAAGGGGAAACTTTCCCCCTTAAAACAGAGATTAAAGAGTACATATCTCTGCTGATACACCAATGAAGAGGCATCCTGGGTCTTCTTTAGGTTGGATTTTCCTCTCTTTGGAGTAGTGCGGTGGACTAAAGCAGCCTAGGATGAGATGCCTATGGAGATGTGTGTGTGTGTGTGTGTGTGTGTGTGTATTTGTTATTTAAAGGTCAGCTAGGTATAAGGGAAAGACTCTGGATAGATGGATGTACTGTCAGAAAGCCCCCCGCCCCACTCAGCAGACACTATTTTGAAGCAATAAGGTGGGAGATAAACCAACATTATAGAGAATCTCAGTGGCATTGTTTCCTCTGGGCCAGGGCTGATGGTCAGAGCTGTTATAGAACTGGGCTCCTCAACAGCATAAGGGCTACATCATCTGCAACGCCAGTTCTCACATGTCTGCCTCACTTAATGTGAGCCTTCATGGTCCAGAGTTCCAAGAGCCACCCTAGCAGGGCACCAGCACCTGAGGTCCTTTCCAGAGTGTCCAATCCTGTGTTATGGTCACCTTCTCCCTTATCCAATTTGTATTGCTTTCCTCCTTCTCCAGCGCCCTCTGGATGGAGTCCAATGAACACTCCTCTGCCCATGCTAAGTCCCACCACTTCTTCCAGATATATTTCCCTGTCTTCCTCAGCACGCCCAGCACCTTGTTGGATGGGCTTTTCTATAACTCAACCCTTCTCATTGGTAGGAGGGGCAGTGGGCACAGATCCTAAGGGGAGCACACATTGTCTTACAAGGCAGAATATTGTGTATCATCCTCAAGCAGGAGTGAGGGACTTCTGCAGGCCAACAGAGGTGGGGGTGACCTGGGTTGCAAGACTTTTAAGTGAGCTGATCCAAATATCACATCCTGAGTCCAAGGTTCCACTCCTCCCAATCTTGGCTCTCATCTTGGCAGAGAAGCCTTGTTTAGGATGGGAATTCATAGCTGTCTGGAGTTCAACTACCCTTATAATTAATCACTGGGCCTGAAGCCCAGGATTTTCTAAAAGAGATATGAATCGCTTTATATGCTGCCGTGGGGCCCTTGACTTTCACACTTTGCCTTAGATTGATGATTAGTCACCGCTGAGCTTTCACAGTGAGAACCATCTTCATTCTATCACTCTCCCACCTACTGGTTTCTCCAACCTCTCTCTAACACCTAAGAGAAGCATTCTCTTCTACCACAACCTGAGTTTTTCATCCTCCACCCTCCTGACATTTTGGATGGGATGAATCTTTCTTTTGGGGACCTGTCCTGTGCCTGGTAGGATATTTAGCAGCATCCCTGGCTGCTACCCACTAGATGTAAGTAGCCCCCTCTCCACCCTACACACACTGTGAAAACCAGAGTTGACTCCAAACTTTCCCAAATGTTCTCTGAAGGGCAGAGGGAGGGAGAAATCACACCCCTGAGAAGTGCTTAACTCCTTGCAATTCACCACTAGCGAATTTCAGCAATGGCATGGCCACCCTGCCGCAGGGCCTGTCCACACTTCACCTTTGACCAAGGATGGTGTGGTCACTGTCAATAGGTCAGAGGCTTTTCGGTTCCAAATTTTTATCTTAGATTATTTTTCTATGGTGTTACGTTTTAGTCAGCTTTTTTCGCTGCTGTGACTAAAAGGACCTAAGCAGAGCGATTGTTGAGGAGAAAAGGTTTATTTAGGGGCTTATGGTTTCAGAGGCCTCAGTCCATAAGTAGCTGGCTCCATTCCTCGGGGCTCAAAGTGAGGCGGAACATCATGGTGGAAGAGTGGGGCAGAGGGAAGCAGCTCATATGATGATCAGAAAGCACAGAGAGAGAGGTCTCCACTTGCCAGATACAAATATACACCCCAAAGCCACCCAGAGATACCCCTACCTCCTCCAGCCACACCCTACCACTCAATCCCTATCAGGTGATTAATTCACTGATTGTGTTAAAACTCAGAACCCACTCATATCTCCTCTGAACCTTCTTGCTTTGTCTCACATGTGAGATCTGGGGGGACACTTCACATCCAAACCATAACAGTGTACTCTTGGTAGCACTACTAAGGATCAGGTTCCCAGGGGGAACTAACTCTGGTGTGGACATTTGAGAATAGGAAGCTTTTTGTGGAATGCTGGGGTGTATGGAGCACAGGCAGAGGGAGAAGCTGAGCAGATATGCAATTGAAACAGAAGTGTTCTTCCCATGGAGAGCATTGGTGCAAGCAAGGATGACCCTTCAAAGATGTTCAAAGTAAGGCAATTTTGCATCTCTAAATGAACTGCCACTGGATGTAGCTGCCCCCACCTGCTTCTGACCAAAGGTGGTTCCTGCTAAGTACTCAATTGCTAGTCATTAGTAGCCAGCACTCCTGACACCTGCAGAAATGAGTGCTTCCCAGGGCCTGTGCACCAAGACAGCGACTGCAGTTATTGAAAGAGAAAATATTGCAAGTAATTTCTCAAATGAGTTGAATAAGTACTTTATTTTTGCTGTTAAGGAGAACCTAGTAATGCTATGGAACATTATGACCAGAGTCATTAGATGAGCAAATGGTACTAAGTGTCAAGCACGATTCTGGATGTTGAGCAGTGAACTTATATTTGATAAGTGACATTATGTTGCAGTTACAAAAATTAAACCTATGAAGAACAAAAATGAGATGTAATCTATAACATCAATTGTTATCTTTAACAGTGAAAGGAAACAAGATAACATAATGCAAATTCCAGCTTCTCAAGGGTTTCATGTGGTGGTTCCAACAGTCTATGGGCTTGTCACTTTTATGTTCCACGTGATGAGCATAACAACATCTCCAGTGCATTTGGTTGACTGGTTTGTTATTTGTGGAAAAATCAAGCTCCAGTGACAATTTTTCTAGAAACCCATCTTTCGAATAGGTCTGGATGTTAAAAACGTATTTTGCTTCATTTATGCGGTGGCCAGTGAAGGATAATAAAATTAAGTATCTCCAAGGTAGTGGTGTTGTTGTTTGTTCTTAAAAATATGTCCCACTGATGAGATTTGATGACATCTTTAAATGCCCTTCATCTGGAAGAAATCAAGCTATTTATTAAAAAAAGAACTGAGAAAAAAAAACTTAGGGGGGAGTGGGTACCCGGGGATTGAACTCAGGGGCACTTCAGCACTGAGCCACATCCCCGGCCCAATTTTATATTTCATTTAGAGACAGGGGATCACTGAGTTGTTTAGCACCTTGCTGTTGCTGAGGCTGACTTTGAACTCGTGATCCTGCTGCTTCAGCCTCCGGAGCTGCTGGGATTACAGGCATGCACCACTTCATCCGGCAAGAATTTTTTAAAGAAATGTGTTATGGAGCAAGTATAATGTTATAAAGTTATTCAAATTTTAAAGTATAAAATAGTGATTCTCAGCTAGGCGTGATTTTTCTAATGTCTGGATATAATTTTTGTCTGACTCACTTGACAGTGTGGCAGTGGTGTCAGGAGTGCTACTGGTATCTAGTATAGTGGCCAGGGATCCTACAATGAATAGGACAATCCCCCACCACAAAGAAATCTCCATTCAAGCTTACAAAACCTTAATATAAGGAGAAATCATATTCTGTGCATTTAACTAGCTAATTATTCTTAGACATTTTCTGAAAACACTATAGGGTCCTACACATTATAAGTTCATAAAATATAACAGTCATTTCACCACCGTTAAAAGACCTTAAATCTAAACACTTTTCAGATAAAATATTTAATGTTAGAGTCTGTAAACAAGTCAAAATAACACCTGGCATTTTGCCAGGGGAATGTTAAAAGTTCGTAAACAAGTCTGGATGGTGCCTGGCAAAATGCCAGAGGGAGTGGTTTGAGAAGTAACAAAAGTGAGCCATTAAGTGTGGAGATTCCTTATTGGTTGACTGATGTATCTAGTTTATGCTAATTAGATAAGCTGTGTGGAATGTATAAATACTGCTCCTGTCCAATAATAAACGGCTCCCTCTCCTGCTGTATCAATCAACACAAGTCTTTCGTCACCTCCCCCACCACCACCAGTTATTTTGCCCAGCCAGCCGGGCTGCGGCAATTTAAGTTCTCATAGAACTAAGATAACTAAGATACTGCCTTTTGAAACATTGCATTTTTTGCGCATAACATTTTTATAATCACTGTACATCTCTGAGACTCAGCCTTGTTTTCTTTACAATTGCATGCCCAGCTCCTTAAGGAGGTATAAATTTAAACCTTGACATATAGATCAGTCACCCTCTGGCCCCAAGTCAGCTTCACATAGGCCAAAACTAAGCAATAGTCACGTCCTTATCAACTACTGAAGAATGAAGTTGAGTTGCCCTCTGAAATCAGGGATCCAGAGAAATTTCTGGATTTCAGCCTTGCCCATCTTCCTTCTTAAGGATGGTGATATGAATTATATGCAGCACCCAAATCACCTCATTTGTCTCTTCATTGCCAAATAACTACCCTTTTCTAGACTTGTCTTTTCTTCTTGTTTCTATTCTTTGTTGTGGTCAGTTTCTGTCCCTAGTACCAAGACCCCACTGAAACTAAAGTCTTTTCTAAACCCTGATTTAGAGACAGTTGTCAAATTTTTCACATCTGTCTCTTTTCTGGAATTGAAGTCAATCCCTCCACTACAGTCTGGCTATTAACATAATGGTTTGTGACAGATTAACTAGAAAATGAATACATACTTGTTTGCTGACTAGCGACCACTGTCTGAATTTAGACACTGTCCTCTTTGTTCTGCAAAACCTTGTGCCCCTGTAGCATTTTGACTGCTGTACTGAAATTTTTTTCTTTCTTGATCTCCTTTCCCAACCAGGCTTGGAGCTTCCTCAGAAAAGTGACTGATTTTCATCTTTCTCTGCACTGCACAGAAGAGTGTATGGGGCATAATGCTTTTCTAACAATATATGATAAGTACTGAATGTCTGGTTAGAAATTCTGCTACAATTTCATCTTTGGAAAATGGCTGCCTTTCTAAAAGACTTTAGAATCTAGAATTAACCCTGACACTTGTCAGTTCCTCCTGCGTCTGCCCTGCTCAGGAGCTGGACCCTGCCTGTCTCTGTCCTTTCCATGTTGCTACAAATAACCTGAATAACCCATGTTTTCTTGTACGTGAGTTGTGCACAGATACGTCTCCATCTATAAACTCAAATGTTGCAAGGAATTTCTTTAATAAGCACCTAAATAACTAATAATTAACTTAATTCCCAACATTTCTGTGGCTGCAGCAATAAACACCATTAACACTGAAAAGCCTCAGGCACCTAAACTAGTTTAAAGAAAGCAGTTACTCTTTTCAGTAGTGACTTGCAATGAGAGGCCCCAAAGCTATCACTGGAATCAGGCAGTTTATCCAGAAACAACTAAAGGCTGTACTTTAAATAAACAAATTTAGGATAAAAATAAAGGATAGATTAGCATTTGCATAGACTTGACATAGCAGCAGTGAGCACCAATATTAGAAATGATGATGATAAAGAACTGTAAAGGATTGTATGTATTAAGCCTGAAGTCCGTTTGAATAGAAATGAGCAAGAAAGAATCGATCTATTATCCAAAAATCATATAGTAAATAAATGGAGCTTTGTAGCAGTGCTTTGAAGTGGAATAATCCTATAGGGATTGTGTCTTAATACTATGAATTTTTGTAGTATGAAGGTTGAAATGCTGTCTAACTACTATTTTTGAAAGGATTTGATTCATTTATTCAGATCATCATATAAAAATAAATGTGTGATATTTAAAACATCCCTGCACCTTTATTTTCTATTTATAGAAGCTCTAAGATTTATAAATAATCAAGTTGTATCCATAGTTTTTAAAATTTAAATAAAAGAACCTGAGATTGTTACATAGGTCCAAAGAATTTTAAATGAAAGATGCAATTTAGAAATAATCTTTTCTTGTGATTAGAATTTCCAATGAACAATGAAACCATTCTGCAAAGGCCTTCAGATTTTTAAATTTGGCCATGTTTTGTATGTAAAGAATGGAGATACAGAGACGTTGTAACACCATGGAGCCATTTTCAAGGATTCTTAGTGAATATTTATTGTGTTTGAGTGATGGACCTTTTATGTGTACTTAATTAATATTTTATTTTTATCCACTTATAAGCCACTTTGTTTCAAAATTAGGACAGCTACTTAAAATGCATATAATTCAAGACCAGACATAGTTCTAAATGAATGGATGAAATAAATGCTAAGTAAGATACCCAGAGGAGCTGGGGATGTGGCTCAAGCGGTAGCGCGCTCGCCTGGCATGCATGTGGCCCGGGTTCGATCCTCAGCACCACATACAAAGATGTTGTGTCCGCCGAAAACTAAAAAAAAATATATTAAAAAAAACTCTCTCTCTCTCTCTTTCTCTCTCTCTCTCTCTCTCTCTCTCTCTCTCTCTCTCTCCCCCCCCTCTCTATCTTAAAAAAAAAAAAAATACCCAGAGGCAGAATTATGTCTGCAAGTGAGGAGGGTCATGCTCTTGCCCACCATTGTCTCTCAATGCCTGGAATGAGAGGACCTGGAACAAAGCAGGTACTCTGATTTATTTGCTGAATAAACTGATGACTTACAGGCCCATTTTAATTTCTCTTCTCTTAAGATTTTGTTGAAATAGCCATCAGCACAAGGAGAATAGAAAGATTTCTTTTAGTCAGGATGTGATCTAAGAAAAAAAGTGGTATTTACAACAAAGGAGTTTATTTTTGCTAAATAGGTTGGTGATGTGGCCAGAGGAGTAAAAATAATCAAAAACTTAACTGATCAGGTAGGAAGGAACAGCCTATGAATATCTATTTCCATAACCTTTCCCTGGGAACATTCCAAGCACCAAAGACTGTACTGCTGGAAAAAACAAGGAGTCACTTATTAGAATGCTTATAGCTGGACACGAATATTCCTGCCTGGTGCAGTGTGAGCTGCCAGGTCAAACTGGGAGCAGAAACGTTAGCCTTTTCATTTCTCAAGCAGTATGCTATTGGATTGGCAGAGAAAACTGAAATAAAGATTGAATTTGTCACCCCCCTGAACAATTTCAGAGCGCTTTGAATATTAGCAAGCACTGAATTTTTTGATAAATAAAAGCAAATAGTAAATAACAATCATAGTTGTGATGATGATAATGGTTGTGGTGAAGATGAAGACTTTGATGATGGTGGTGGGGGTGGTGGTGGTGATGGATCCAAAGAAAACCTTCCAAGTTTTCTTCTGGATCAAGTATTGCTCTATTATTAACACTTCTGGTTCTACATGTCTAAATTCTAATATGTACTAAGATTTTATTCTTTGTCAAAATCCAACTGATAAAAACAAATTAAACAGACCTTCCTAACCCAGAAGGCAAGGTCTGTCCTCTGAGGAAGCCCTCTCTGTCTCCAGGTAAGGAACCATGAGAAAATTCATTCTGACACCAATACTAATTAAACCAGATGTTTCATTGTAATCACCCCTGCACAAATCTAAACAAATAGTGTGAATGAAAGGAATCAACTGAGGAATAGAAGAAACTTCTGAAGAAAAGAATCAATAAAATGTCACAATATTAAATGATCACTGGATTAAATAGCTGTGGGTACTATGCATATCTAATCAGGGAAAAGTAAAAGTAAAAAAAGTGAATGTTTACTAAATTAATAAAAATGCCAAATAAAACATGAAACTCAAAGTAATTAATATTCATATAGAGATCCAAGAGACTGAAAATGATTATATTATATAAATGTTTCTTATAATAATTCAATAAAAGTGGAGACATGGTATATGGGACAGAATGATTTATTCTTAACATGGTAAAAAAACCAATCAAAATTGGTATAATATTTAGTGGTGAAAAATGGAATTACCTTTATAGTCAGGAATATACTGATGTCACCCCACCATTATTATTGAATGTATGTTATTCAGACATTCTAATCAGTGCAAAAGTGTGAAAATGCAAATAATTATCAGAGAAAAAGTCGTAAAAGTATATTAATCTATACATTATTGTGCACCAGGAAAATAAAAGAAAATTAGCTAAACATGACAAAATCTCATAAGTGAACTCAGAAAAATGTCTAATTACCAAATTAATAGAAATTCGATAGTCTCCTGTGTACCAAAAATAATCTTTTTGAAAATTCTAAGGGAATAAATATTGTTCATAATAACAGCCAAAATTATATATACTTTTAATAAATTTATTAAAATATGATAGAATATGAAGAATCTAAACTACAAATAGTTCAATGGGTCTCAACACACGCATACACATACATACAAATGCAGATACATACTGTAACACTGGAGCAGAAAACAATAAGGCACACATACCTGTTTTCCTAATTAACATCTCATGAATATAATTATAACAAAAATCACAGTAATATATTCCTGAATATAAAAATCACAGTACAAAAATGTTACTGGAGCTTGTGCAGTTGAAAAACTGGATTAAAATGGTCAAAATAAATTTGGGGTAGAGTACATTACCAATTATGAAAATGCATTTAAAGTGTTTCAATAATTAGAACAAAATAGCTCAAACTGGAAAAAGTTCTAAATCTAACAAGAAGAGAAAAACCCCAAAGAAGAAAGGTATAAATAGAATCTATGTATTGGTATTTTGTGTAAAAGAAGTCTAGAGGTAGTCAAGTTAGGACTATCTCCACAGTGTGATCAAAACTCTGGCATCCCCCCAACCCCATGACACTCTCAGGGTGTGCCTTCATCCCCAATATGAAGTCTATTCTCCAGATTATGATTTGGTCCAATACATTTCCTGGAACACCAAAGGAAAAGCAAAGAAGCAAATGTGTGTTCCTTCTTGGGTGAGTGGGTTCCCTCACATCAACCTTCCCAGTCAACCCACATCATAACCTTTCCAACATTTTCCTGGCCAGAACCTGGACACATATCACAGGAGATCTGGAAAGTACAGAGTGTCATTTAGTGACAATGTACCTGACTCAAAAACAGAGAGGTGTTTCTATTAAAGAAGCAGAGAATCAATGCCAGGCTAAGCAACTCTTAGTCTCTGACAAATGATAGAAAGTTAGCATATAATAAAGGTGTCATTTTTTTATTAATACAGAAATGATGATTTGCTTTAAAAATGATGTTGCAAAATTGGTTAAATATTTAGAAAAATACTATTTAATCTTTTCTTAGTATATATCAAATTATTTATTAAAGTTTTATAATTATCACTTTTTCTGATTTAAAATAAAATAACATTGAAGAAAATTTAGAAAATACAGTATAGTATATCACGGTCCCGCTAATGTGTTTACAAGAGATCTCAATGATTGATATTCTGTATTTTTATACCTTAATGTATGCATATATTTACATAAAATTAGGTATAAGTTATAGAATATGTATTATATATTAGATAAACATGCGTATACATGTGTATGTACAAATATACAAATAGGTATAAAATATATACTCAGTTCATATTATATGGCTCAGTTTAGGTGGTGGTTGAAACATCAGAAACTTTTAACCCATTTAAAAAGTGATATATTAAAGAGTAGTTCACCAAAGATTTGAAAATCCTATAGGAACAAAATAAACCATGAGCAACATGTTATAGCCAAAAGTTAGATTACTGCAAACCATTGTGTCCTAGAGAAGTTTTAAGATTTAGAGAAGAACCAGAAGTAAGCCACTATGCCTTCCAGAGATGGGATCAACCATATTTTCTGGAGTCCACTAGACATAAACAGCCCTCTGCCTAAAGCAGGACTGCAAAGAAAGTTCAATCTCAGGTCCTGTACATAACAAGCCATGCAATATAATGCATAGCAATTTCAACAACACTGAAGCAACATAAAAAGGCTATCTCTTATTTCTCCAAGTAAGCCAATATAATCTTGGCCATGTGTAATTTTCAATAAAAGCTGTTCTACAGGAAGCCAGAACAACTTTGTCCAACTCTGCGGTAGTCTGTTTTTCTGTACACTCCAATGAAAGAATTGAGAATCATTGTACCAATGTTTCATACTGTGTTCCAGGGAAAGATCTCAGGTTCCAGGAAGAAAGCAATTTACTTTTAATTCTTGGAGTGCTGCATAAAATTTGTTTGAAAACAATTTTGTTATTAAAAAATGATAGTGAGTTTTTAAGAATATTTTAAAAGAAGTAGTAACCTACGTGCTCTTTCACTCTCAAGAAATACTAATTATCTTAAACCTCTGATAGTAAGTGAAACATATTAAACACTGAATGCCATAAGAATTGGCTCGAATAAAACCATTTTAGATAGACGAAGCACATAATGCATGTTTGATGTGCATTTAGAAAAGCTGGGTATAACACTGACATCCTCTTGGCAAAGATTGAACAGTCTGACAAGAACACACATCTGAATAAAAAGCCACCCATACAAGGCTTGGGGAAGGAGAGTATCTACATGCAAAGCCAAGATCTTCTCCAAGAATTAATGTGGGTCTGTATTAATAATCAGATGAAAAGTTTCTAAAAGCTTTAAAGTGTTAGGTCATGGTGTTTAACATTGCAATTAATTTAGCAAATTGGGACCTTAGTCAGCTACGTTCCAGAAGAAAAGTTTGGTATTTGAGTGCATTCTTAGGGACCTACAAGATATCAGGAAATACATTCACTGAACTTACCATTTCAGACAACAAAATGAGGGTAGCACAAAGAAATGCTTTTATGAAAGTGGTGAGATAGATAGCAGTTAGAGAACTTAAGAGTTTCAGCATCACCTAACCAACACACTCACTCAAGAACAATGCAGGCTAAGATAATAAAACAACTCAAAGTAAATTTTTATTATTAATGGAACTGCATACCCATAGGCCACTGCAAAGATTCACCCTGAGAGAAGCCTGTGCAATGCAATCCTAGAAACCTCAAACCAAAGCTGGACAAAGCATTTTTTTTTTTTGTCTATTTGCAGCTCAAAAGCTAAACCATAAGCTTCATATTTTAACCTCTTTGATTTAATGAAACATTACATTCAAGAGCATAAATAGATAAATGTGTTCAATTAATATGGGTATAGTTATAATTCTCCCTCTGAAATTTTGCTCTTAGAAAACACATCCCAGTAGTCTGTGTTCCAGAATGTAGTTAAGCACTTTGTCTTCCCAATAAAATTAGGCAAGTAGGAAGAAAAGAGTTGAGGTTGGGTGGGGAGGAAAAAAGACTTCTAGGATTCCTTTCCAGGAAACCAATATTCCCCTGGGTGTTTTGTGTAATTAGTTAACTAGGAATATGGCTATTCCGCTTGAGGGAGATCAATGGAAACTAATAACAAACTCCCAGTGAAAACTAATTAGATACCAATACAAACTGTTAGAAATGAAGTGATTTGTCAGCAGTTTCTGAAAAGGGTCACTGAACTGTCCACCAGGAGCGAAGTGACCATGGGCTGTAGCCAGACTTCACCAAGGCTGCAGGGACTTCACCCTCACTAACAGAGCTTTGATTTCCTCCTTTATAAAACTGGAATGGTATTGACTTTATAATTTTTTTATCTCAAAGAATATATTGAAATGCAAACAATAGTTTGAATCATGTTCTGTAAGAAAGCATTAGTCAATTATTTTAGAATATGCACAATTGTACAAAATGCCAACTTTTAAAATTCACATTTGGTTGCTAACTTTTTTTTCATACACTAAAGTAATTTCATTTCATAACTTGTTATATTATGGGGCTGAGGACTTCTGGGAAAATGAGGCAGTGTGAAGACCCCCTCTTCAAACCCCAATTCTTCCCATCAAGTCAGAAAGATTTCAGACATGTCACTCAGGGTAACAGTAACTCAATAACTCAGAGTTTATTGAAGGAATAAGAAAAGTAAAAGGAGACACTCAGAGGAGACGGAGGGTCCTCCCAGAGAGGAGAGGGACAATGTGCCTCTCCTACACTCCAGTTTTTATTGGGAATCGCAAGGAAGTTTCCAGAGAGTCCTGCCTAGGTTCACCTATGACTTTTGACTGACAGCAACATGACCTCAGGCTTTCAATTTCCCATTGCCATGACAACTCCATGTCATCTTGGCCCATGCTGAGTGGTTCTAATTGGATTTTTAATCATTTTTACAGGTTTTATGGTTAGAGGAATTATCCTTATCTTCAGGAGATCTGGTCTGTGAAAAGGGTCACAAAACTCTATCCCTTCAAAGTAACTTGGGTTCCTCTTATCAACATTATTTCCTGCCTGCATTTCCTTGCAGATAACCGGTAGTTTGCTGAGGAATGTGACATATCCTGTCCACTTAGGCCAGACAGGGCTGCAGGTAAATTGTTTTTTGGCAAAGGAAGCTTGTGGGGCTCAGCACAGTGGGCCTATTTTATAGAATTATTCTTTTAATATCACCATCCTCATCTGTTTGTTCCCTAACAGTTTACATTAACACCTGTAATGACTATTGTGGGAGAAGCTTTATTTTTAAATTGGTGTATATGTTATGCCCAAGATTGTAGGATGAAGATGCTACCTTTAAAATAAATTATTTATGGTAAAAAATATATTATTTAGTATATAATTAATTTAATTTCTTTTCTTAAATATTGTTTATTCTATACTCTAAGTAGAACTGTCACTGTGTTTGTATGCTGTTAGTAGAAGGGGGACTGACTGCTATTCCAAGGCTGTTTTAACCTAAGCAAAGGAAAAATAATTTAACACCTTGTTGATAGCTACTCCAACAAATGGTATTTTGGACCTTCATTTTTGTTTATAAAAGAAATATACTTCCACGGAAAATTTTCTCATTGAGCCAAATGATTCCACTGATCTACATTCTCTATCAGACCTTCTCTCATATTTTCAAGTTCATGTACAATGCTGAGAGAAATCCCGGGTCCCATAATTAAAATTGTAGTATGTTCCCTTTCCTGTTTTTGGTCAAAAGGTATTTCTAATAAGGCAAATGTGTTGTGTGAACCGTTGGGGTTCAAGTTCTGCAGTTCTGAAGGCTCAAAGTCTGAGGTTAGAATTCTAGCCTGGTCGGTTTCTGGTGAGGGCCCTCTTCAGGATTGCAGAGTATGTACTGATTGTATCCTTAAATGGTGGAAAAAGTGAAGTTGTCCTTATTCTAATTGTTATGCTGAAGCATGTTTTTTTTTTTTTTATGCATGCAGCTAAGTTTGCCAAACATAATTTTATAATGACCAAAAAGTCAGGGCTGAGCCCACATACACTATAGTGATATATAGGAAAATTCCCACTCTTCTTTTTTGTAAGTATTTTATTGCATTGCATTATTTGTTTGTTTGTTTGTTTATTTTTGCAGAGCTGGGTTCAAACCTGAAATGTCTCACATGCTAGGCGAGAGCTCTACCCACTAAACCACATCGCCATCTTCCTACCATTAATTTTATTAAGTAAATTTTTTGTTGTTGTTGTTAATGCAGTTTGAACTTTGTTTTTGATTTGTTTTGGTGTGTTTGTTTGTTGGTTGATACCAGGGATGGAACACAAGTGTTCTTAACCACTGAGCTACATCCCCAGCCCTTTTATTTATTTATTTCTAATTTTGAGACAGGGTCTTGCTAAGTTGCTTAGGGCCTCACTAAGTTGCTTAGGCTGACTTTGAACTTGTGATCCTCTGGCCTCAGCCTCTCCAGTCACTGTGATTCCAGGCGTGCACCCCCATGTCCACCTATAAATTCTTACCCCACAGAAAACAGAATCTCCCCCAATTTTTCTTTTTTGAAAAAATTGAAGAAATCCTGGAAAACAGATTTTTTTTCCTGCTAACTCTTAAAGCTCCTTCAGAGTATTTCAATCTAAATATTTTCATGTAACTGTCCCATTTTTCAAAGCTGAAGGAAGTCAGTAGTTTTTTTTTTTTTTTTAAAAGCTATTGCCCCAATAAACCCAAATTCAGTTCTAAATGGGGAAATGTTTAATGTCATTGTATTGTGGAAACATTTTCAACAGCATAATTATAATGTAGTAGGGGGCTGTTTTATTACTAAGTCGGTGAGAACAGGCTGGAGCAGCCAGCAGATTTTGATTGGTTCAAGGAAAGCTAATCTATCAAAAGGACAAGTCAATTAGATGGCTTTGCTGGGAGTCTTCTGACTATGCCCCAAGGGTGCTTTAGGCTACACCTCTCTTCACCAGGAAGGGGCCCTTATTTCTATTTTAATTTTTCTCCTTGAAGATTTCCACTTAACTTCTTTGTGTCTAGCATTTGTGATTCTAGGTTGAATCAAAGCTTGCAAATTGTTTATTCCAAGTAGCATTTATTGAGTTGGCACAAATAATCTAGTAGGATGGTAATTAATTTAAACTAATTGGCCAGACTTCTTAACTATTCAGATGATTGTCAGTTCATTGTCTTTTACTGCTGCTAATATAACATTTAGATAGCTGTCTCCACACATGTTCCATACATTCCTTATTTTATAGCAGGGGGACTGAATTTCCTAGTTAACCTACCTAGGGCCTGGTTAGAATCTGCCTGGGTGGTCTGCTTACACATGTTTCAGATCCTTCTCTCTAAATATTAACAGAATTAACAGTAAAAGCTTAGGTCCAAAGGTCCCATCTGCTCTTTATTTTGTTATTTAGTATCTACAAGGTTACATTGCTGAGTCCTCTACTTGTTCTCTGTCACCTTCTTTACCTTTTTATTCCTCTTTCAATATCTTGTTTTTTATTTTCTAATGATTTCTAATCGGGTTGTTTCATAACTTACAAATAGGAGAGTAATCCTCATCATTAATAAAGATATGTACAAATAAGTTCACACATAATATGATTTCACAGGGTAAAGATTTGTCATGAAATAAAGATGATCATATGGAATAATCAAAGGCCATGTATAGTTTGGATAATATGTGCTGTTAAAAAACAAAGAGACATGTCGGGTTAGATGCCATAACATTATTTTTTGTAGGAGAAATTCCAATTTTCAATTTTTTAACAATTTCTGAAATAAACTTTTGGCAGACAAAAACTCACATTAATTTATGCCTTATACCATGATGGAATTGCTGATTTACTTCTCTTCTTCATTTTTAAGATAAAATGTGAATTGAGTTTAAACATGCAGAGAAGATAAAATATTCACTCTCAAGATGTGTCATTTATAAAGGATTGACAAAATGTCTAAAAATATCTTTAATCTGAAAAAAATGTACTTTTTCTATGAAATTAATAACATTTAATATAAATATATTAGAAATATATAATCATGAGCCAAACATGTGGAGAGAAGATGACAGAGAGATCCATAAGAAACCATAGACTCTTAAAGAAACTGGATATATGAAAATAATAGTAAGATGAAATAAAACTTAGAGGTTCCAATAAACATTGGTTTTACACCTTAAGAAAATGATTCTAAGGTAGATATTTTTGAATTTTCTCAAAAGATTTCCAGATTGTTTCTTGTAGAATACGTTGTGAAACCTTGGGACCATTACAGCTAATTTGAAAACATTTTTTTAATCAATGGATGTGTAACTGATGTGATTCTGCAATCTGTGTATGGGGTGAAGGTGGGAGTTCATAACCCACTTGAATCAAAGTGTGGAATATGATATGTCAAGAAATTTGTAATGTTTTGAACAACCAACAATAAAAAATTTTTAAAACAAAGAAAACATTTTTTTAATAAATAGAAGATTTGGAAAGCATGTTATTGAGATTGTGTACAGCTCTATGTAAGTTAAGGGGAAAATCATGTTGATTTCTGTGTTTCTTATATTTGTCTGTGTGCACTTGGAACCAAATGCCGTAAGCTCATCCCTAATGCACCTCTTTCCATATGTAAGGGAATTCATTGCAAATTTTTCTTCCATGGATGTAGAACTTTCTGAAATGTTCTAGTACTTAGGCTGCCCCACAAATCATTTTCATCAAACGTAACTGTAGGAGTTGTCTTTGGCAAATTTAGCTGGTATATTAGATGATTTAAACTATCATCATCTCATGGGCACTCGTACATATTTATTTAATCTAATAAATGTGTATATATGTATTATGCCACATCCATCCTGTGTATGTGTATCTATACATGATGTCATCTATGCTGATTTGTTCATCATATCTGTATCACTTTAGACTTGCTGTGTGAGAATGTGATATTTCGACATTCGTTTTCACTTAAATCTCTTTTCTCTTGGCTTTTGCATATGGAAACCAGTGTCTGTATTGCTTTTAGTTTAGCATTTATAAATATTTTATAAAACATAATATAACTCAGATGTCTTTTGGTTTAAAGGCGACTTTAACCCATTCATTATGGGTTAAAGAGATTCATAGAGTATGGAAAAGAACAAAGAAAATTAATTTTAACATACCTTTTACCTCTGAATATTGAAGGCACAGTGCCATCTGGTGGAAGGAAGAAATTTAGAGAAAAAAATAAAAAAGCACAGCATCTCATTGACCACAGAAAGATGCTGGGGGACAAATTAAGGCATGCACAAAAAGCAGAGATAAAATGTTCCTCCTCTGCCCTCAAATTTCAGTTTGTTGATGAGGACAAAGTCAGGAAGAGTTGAAGATCTGCTGCAGGACAGCTCTGAGCTATGCCGCCATGAAGTTATTGCAGATAGGAGAAACAGTTCAACCCTCTTAATCTCCAGACCTTGTTTTATTCATTTCTTGATCCATTCATTAAACAACTACCTGCTAGGCACCCGTCCAAGAACTAAAGATATAACAATGAGAAAAGAGGATGACCTTCTTGGCATTACGAAACGCATTCTGTTTGAAGGACATGGTCTATAAATGAGTATATGAAGTGACATGTTAAACACTCCAGAGGAAAAATAAGCAGGTGGAACTCTTGCGGGTCAGTTGGGGAATAGGTCAGGTGGAGATGAAGGAGACAGGTCAGGTGGAGGTGACATATGAGCATATCAATGGGTCAAATGTGAGAGCAAGCCATGAAGAAAGCTGAGGGAAGACCATCTCCAAGTAGGAGGAAGAGCAAGTGCCAAGGCTCCAAGAGAGCTGGGGAGGTGCTGGGATTTTCAGGAATTAGAAGCGAGTGGTTGGAGGAGCATGAGGAGAAGACTTGCCTAAGATGGGGTGAGGAGGTGGGAGAAGACGTATCCTGTCCTGCTGTGTGCACATTGCTTGCTATCTCAGGGACCACGGCTTAAGGAGCATATGTTTATATGTATGTGCTCCAGAGAAGAGAATGCTCATTACTCTAGGATGAATGAAGGCATACGACATTGACCTCATTTATGCATTAAATAAATATGTATGAGTGTCTATTAGTTGCTCTACCTCATGAGCAATGTGAAAACACGTTGATAAATATGATTTTCTCAATTACGTCAATCTAAGTAAAATAACAACTAGAATCAAATGTCACAAATACCACATAAATTCTATGACTATGTATGTGGCATAAGAGGAATTCTAGATACTATTCATGGGAGTCTTCTGAAAAAAGATGAGGTTGATATGTGTCTTAAAGACTAGGATGACTATTAGTGGTAGAAGGAAAAGTGGAAAAATGACATTCTAAGCAGAGGAAACAGGATAGTCAATGGTATTAACATTCATGGGTTTAACTGTGTGGCACATACTGTTCAGAGTGCAGTGTTTCTTTCAGCAGCGACAAAACAGACACCTCTCAGCAACCATACTATTTTCCAAATTTCTTTCTTTCTCCAGAAAGGAGAAAGGAAAGGCTTTGAAGGAGAGTCCTAAAGTTATTCATAAAGTACTTGAAGAAAGTGTTTTAAACTGAAAAATATTACTTGAAGTGAGTACACCTTGCCTTTTCTGCAATCTTTGCAAAATGGAATGAATGAGAAAGCTAAACTTTTGCACACCTGCATTGCAGGGTACAAATTTTTAGTTGGCTTCTTATCTATGGTGTCTTTAAAATTTTTTTATAGTTGTAGATATGTGACAGCATGCCCTTATTCATTTATTTATTTGTTGTTTATTTATTTATTTATTTTATGAGTGCTGAGGATCAAACTCATTTTCTCACACGTGTGAAGCAAGCACTCTGCCACTGAGCTACAGCCTCAGCCACTGTGGCATTTCTTTATAAATCTAAAAGCAAGGAATAGTGTTCTAGAATATCATGGAGAATGAACAATGCTCAAATTCATATCATATGTTATCATGCTTTAAAAAAAATTCTATTGAGAACCAAGACAATTTTCTTTATTTCTTTAGCCTGGTCTGACCAAGTTGTCAAATTCAAATCTCATTTTTTAAACCTGACTGCCATTCACTGGGAAAAAAAGTATATTAGTTCTAGATCTGGAGTCTAGAACCCATAATATCTACATCCAAATCCTAACTTCACCATTTCCTAGGTATATGACTATGGTCAAGCTACATAATTTAACTCCTTGTCTTTCCATTTCCTCATCTGTAAAATTGTAATAATAACAAATCCTACCTCATATACTTCTTAAGAGAATTAAATACATTACTATTTGAAAAGTACATGAATGTTTCCTGGCACGTAGCAAACAAAGTAGTGATGTTTGATTCTAGAGGTCTTTTTAAAACAGAAAGACATGAGGTCTTGAATGATAAATGTGTCAGTTTTCTGTCACTGTAATAAAATACCTGAGACAAACAGCTTATAAAAAGAAAATGTTTATTTTGAGTTTAACTGTAAACTTGAAGTTTTGGAGGTTCCAACCTAAAATCAATTGGCCCCATCACTATAGGTCTGTGGCAAGACAGCACATCATGGTGGGAGTACATGGTAGAGCAAAACTACTCCCCTGTGGCCAGAATGGAAAAAAGAGGGACCAGAGTGAATTCTTAATTATTCCCTTTGAGAGCATGCCCCATTCAAGGACCTAAAAACTTTCCACAAAGTCCCACCTCTCAAAGTTTCCACCACTTCCCAATAACAGTACTCTAGGACCACATGTTTAACACATGGGCCTTTGAGGGACAGCCAAGATCCATCTATAACAACAAATGTCATCACCAATGATCACTACTCCCCATTTAACTCAACTTTATAGAACAGTTATAATGTAATGGTGATAAGTAAACATAATTTATTATTCTTCTTACTGTTTTTACTATGCCTGAAATAATTGAGAGGTCATTCTTTCTTTCTTATTCTGACGTTTACAAGAAAATTCCCAATAAAGAAAGTACTAATATATTAATCACTTTAAATGTGTCATTTTTATGTCTGATATCCACACTAAAATTTCGTTTTTGAATTCTCACCTTACAAACCTAAACAAGAATAACTTCAGATTAAAATAAAAATCACTGAGGACAAAATTCCTGAAGGATAAAAAGTGGAATTATGAAAAATTGTAGGATATTATTATATTCATAAAAAGTTTCACTATCTAATTAAATTATAACAGAATTTCTTCATCACTAGGTTCACCTTTGCTAGAACTTAGGAAAAATACACTTTGAGTATATTTGTTTAATCTACTTTTTAAATTGTAGGTGGGTTTGTTCCCTGTGTAGTCTGTGCATTTCATGATGCACCATGTAAAGAACATGGTGTTTGGAATCATTGCCTGGAAATGAATTCCAGTCTGGCCATTGGTTAAAATGTTCTAAAGAAAAATATTTCAAGTCCCATTGCTATCTTTGCAACTATAAATGACAGAAAAATTCCAAACCACATAGTGGTTAGAATCATAAATTTTATTTGTTCTTTTTAGATATTCATGAGAGTAGAGTGTGTTTTGACATATGACATATACATGAAGTATAACTAATTCTAATTAGGATCCTCTTCTTGCCTTTATACATGTTGTAGAGTTTCACTGGATGTATATTCATATATGAACATAGCAAAGTTATGCCCCATTCATTCTACTGTCTTTCCTATGCTCATACCTTCTCCCTTCCCTTCCTTCCCCTTTATCTAATCAAATGAACTTCTATTCCTCTCTCCCACACTCCTTATTGTGTGTTATTATCCGCAAATAGAGAACATTCTTCCTTTGGTTTGGGGGGATTGACTTATTTCCTTAGCATGATATTCTCCAGCTACGATAAAGTCATTCTTCTTTATGGCTAATATTCTATTGTGTATGTATACAACATTTTCTTTATCCATTCATCCGGAGAACAGCACCTAGGTTGGTTTCATAGCTTAGCTATTGTGAATTGAGCTGCTATAAATATTGATATGGCTGCATCACTGTAGTATGCTGATTTTAAGTCCTTTGAGTATAAACCTAGGAGTGAGATAACTGAGTCAAATGGTGGTTCCATTCCCTTTTCTGAGGAATCTCCATACTGCCCTCCAGAGTGGATGCACCAGTTTGCAGTCCCACCAGCAATGGATGAGTGCACCTTTTCTCCCCCAAATCCTCATCAACATTTGTTGTTGCTTGTATTCTTGATAATTGTTATTCTGACTAGAGATGGAATCTCAGTATAGTTTTGATTTGCATTTCCCTAATTGCTAGAGATGTGGAACATTTTTTCATATATTTGTTGATTGATTGTATTCTTCTGTTAAGTGTATGTTCAGTTCCTTTGCCCATTTATTGATTGGGTTGTTTGTTTTATTGGTGTTAGGTTTTTAGAGTTCTTTGTATATCTGGAGATTAATGCTCTATTTGAGGTGCAATTGGCAAATATTTTCTCCCATTTTATAGACTCTTTTTTCATGTTCTTGATTGCTTCCTTTGTTGTGACGAAGCTTTTTAGTTTGATATCATCCCATTTATTGATTCTTGATTTTATTTCTTGCTTTAGGAGTATTGCTTAATTTCCCTTTTTAACTTAAATTGGGGTTGAATAAATGACACTATGTTATATTGCTACTCATAAACAGTACAGCACAATGCTAACTTAGCATTGTTGTGATTATATCAGAGTTACAACAATGTCACATATATACTCACAGCATATGCCCTATACAGATGCTCCTAGACTTTGGATGAGGTTACTTCCCCATAAACTCATCATATGTTGGAACTATCATAAGCCCAAAAATGTATTTAATACACCTAACTTGCTAAACATCATAGCTTAGTCTAGCCTCCCTTAATATGCTTAGTATACACTACAGTTGGGGAAAATCACATAACACAAAGTGTATTTTACAATAAAGTGTTTTATATCATGTTATTTGTTGTATAGTGAAATACAATAGGCACGCTTTAGCACCAAAACAAAATTGAAAAGTTGTAATTTAACAATTGTTATAAAGGTACCCACTGTATTCTCTATTCATCAAGATAAAGCTAAAAACATCTAAGAAATACAATGGAGCATTAGTTTCAGCTTAAAAAAAATAAATGTCCTAGTTGATCAAGTTTTTTGTTGTTGTTGTTGTCGTTATTTTAAGAGGAAAAAGTGAGTTAACAAGGATTTTAAGTATGGCAACCTCTGTGTCAAGGACTCCTAAGGTAAGTGTGTTGGGCAGGGGCGGGGTCTTTCTACCTTGTTTACAGCACAGAAAACATGTATTTTTCTGGCTAAAAGGTCTTCCCCTCCATATCTTTCTTCTCAGAAGCTCTTCTGCTGATCACCATAAAGAACCAGCCATTTGGAAATTAAGAACTTAGAAAATGATTGGTCAGACTTACCCTAATATTCATATTCCTCTTCCATTTCCCCATCACAGTTGACCTTCATTATAGCCTTGTTTAACTGCTGAATATTCTCAAAACCACAGATGCCCTAGACCTTCCCTCCACGCTGCCCAGCCACACACACTGACCTGACTCAACCTCCTCTAGACCCTCAAAGTTTTACTTCAAATTCTATCCCCTACAAGTTTCTTTCACTCATTATCTTAAGTGAAATAAAGAACTTAAATCTTCTGTCTTTCTTTAGATCAATACATACATAACTCAAATATATTTCCTCTGGAATTTTGATTTGTGTTTTTGTGAGTCTCTATTCTCTCTCAGACTATAAAATGGGGACCAGGGCCTTAACCTATTAATATTGTATTTTATATACTTACCATATGTTCTTTGAACATGGTAGACTCTTGCTTTATTTTTAACAATAACACTTTTCACTAAGTATTAGTGTATCACTGAGGCTCAGTGAATCTATTTCCAAGATTTCATGATTAGGAATTATCAAATCCAAAATTTGAACTGAGGGGTAATCTTATTTCCTTTCCACAATAGCAAACACATCTCTATTTTACTCGTGGTCTCATTATTTCTAGTCTTAAAGTGTTTGAAAAATATAAATTCAAATCAAGAAAAGATTCCAGAATGTTAACTAGGCAGAGCCATTCCCCATTTCTAACAAAGAAATGTATCATGTAAAAATATGTAGTCTTAAATTCAGAACAGACAGAAGTTAGATTCATAACTGTTCATTTGAAATAAGTGAATTACTTACTTCATCACCATAATTAAACTCAAATTTCTCCCATAATCATTTTCACATTTAAAAACAAATAATGAAGCCTAAGTGGAGAGGTACAAATGACATCAAATACTTATTTTCCTCTCAATGAGATATTTTTTTAAATATAAAACCGTATTTTTTTAAGTATAACAAAATTACAGCAGAGCATGTTTCATTGATACTTTAAGAAATGGAATCTGAAGTAGGGTTTTCCTGAATACCCTATGGACAGAGGCTTGATATCTATAACCAGCACTTACTCCCAACTTTAAAGTCAGACCCCCTTCCCCTTTTGTTGGAAGGTGGCAATGCAAATCAACCTCAGCTCTCTGTTGATTATGTGTAGTCTTTGTACATGGTCATCTAAGACGAGTTCTATGTGGAGACTGATCATCAAAGGAACCAGAAGCACAGTGAGGCTTAAAGTATCACTCGCCAGAAAGATAATGATGCTTCGGAAATATGGTGTCATTTGATCGCTAGTTCTGACATAAGTGCCATTAAGTACCTTCTTGGCCAAGTGTCAGACCTAGCAAACCTTGTGTAATTCAAATCTCCAACGAGATTGGACAGGAATGTGCACTGACTAATCAAGGGAGAGGAAGAAGTGGAAAGCAAAGCACTTTGGCCCAGACTTCGCTTCCACCTGCCTGTCAGTAAAACAGTCCCCATGAGACTGATTCGGGCCACTGCTGCTGTGCAGTCAGTGTCTGAAAAGGAAAAAGCAGCTCATCTCAGATTGCCTGCCATACCTGATGTGATAATAATCAATGGTCTTCCCTAACAGAAAATTGATCAAGTTTAGCAAAAATGAGAATGGTCAAAAATAGCAACTACCTAGTTGCCAGTGACTTTCGATGACTTTAAATAAAATATTCCTATAAGGGAAGAATCATTACTGAGCACCTTCCATGTCTGGCTCAGCACTAGGCCCTGCAAGTAGGCACTTGATTTATTTTTAACAATAACACTTTTCACTAAGTATTAGTGTATCACTGAGGCTCAGTGAATCTATTTCCAAGATTTCATGATTAGGAATTATCAAATCCAAAATTTGAACTGAGGGGTAATCTTATTTCCTTTCCACAATAGCAAACACATCTCTATTTTACTCGTGGTCTCATTATTTCTAGTCTTAAAATTCTCTTTTTCCTCCTAACTACTTTTTCTCTATTCTTCTTTGTATCTCCTTTTCCCCTTTTATCTTCTCACACACACAAAAATAGTCATTCTTCATTACATGCCTCCCCAAGATTTTGTCCATTGCCCTTGAAACATTCAATCATGTACCCTTAAATTCTAGATTCCTATTGTCTGAAAAGCACACACTTTTTTGTGCTAAGAACTCAGTCTCCAAATATAAGCAAATCATCCATGTTTCAGACTCAGAAAATAATTTTAAAAGGCGCTGTACTCTATGCATGACGGCTTCATCAGCAAGACCAGCGAAGAGAAACCTACCATTAGTAATGGTGTAAATGTGTCCTTGTTACACTTTGCTTATGTTCATGTGCAAGGTATTAAAAAAAATTTATATCCTACCCAAACAAAGTGAGTTTGCCCCATTTTCTTCTTCTTTTTCAGAAAGCAAATATTTCACAAGACTTTCAGGGAATGTTTTTTCCTAATTCTAATTTTTCAGATCAGTGAGCTAGCAACTAGAGAACAAATTGGTGGCAAGGCCTTAAATTTCTGGAAATGTTTTCTAATTATAAGCCAGTTATATGAGATTATGTATCTTCAGATATGTGCCAAGATTTTTCATTTTTGGACTTTAAGGTTTTAGATTGAGGAAAAGCAGCAAACATTTTGTAGTTAGACCACGTATTTCTCTCAGCCGATCAGTGTCACGACCATCGCCTCCCATACCTCCACATATAGCCCTTGGTCAAAGACTTCAGTAGCTGCTGCACAGTCTGTTTTTCTGCCCAAATTTTGCTGTCACCATTGCAGCCAATGCCATCATCACTGACAGATAGGATCTTCACCTGTATCCTCCATTCCCCTACAGGTAAGCCCAATGACAGTCCCAGATTAGCTCTCTCACCCTCCAGGATGGACCTTTTTCATAATTCTTTTTTTTTAATATTTATTTTTTTAGTTTTCGGCGAACACGATATCTTTATTTGTATGTGGTGCTGAGGATCGAACCCAGGCCGCATGCATGCCAGGCGAGCGCACTACCGCTTGAGCCACATCCTCAGCCCCTCTTCATAATTCTTAAATTCAGACTCATTACAGCTTAACTATGACAATTTCAGTCAACTATTCACACTTTGCCAACTCTTCCACCTAATCAACACCTCTGATTTTAGTATCTCTCAACCTTAGATTCTGTACCTGTCTTCACTTCCTTCAATTAAGCTTGGATCCCACAGCAATTACTCAATTCCCTGTTGTGCCACTTTTTCCAATTATCTTCCCTACTTCGCTCACAGACGTTTATAAAACCTCAACCATCAATCTCAGTGCTGCTGGGAACAGCTGGAAAGTCATCACACATCCTCTCCTTGGATGAGTCTATGTACTCATGGGAGCCTGTCTTGACTTTGGTTTCCATTCTCCTGTGTTCCTGGAAGTTCTCCTTTTCCCCAGACACGTTCTTCCGATCTTATTTAACTTTGCTAGAACTTACTACCCAATTATCTTCCTCCCTCTCACATTTTTTCATTTATTTATTTACATAATATTTATTAAACATCTACTATTTGCCAAGCCCTAACTTCAGCAAATGGCCTTGACTGCTAATTTGCAAAGAACATGGAATTTATTAGCCAGGTAATTCTTTAACTTCTTGTTATGCCAGCTACAAACCACTCAGCATCTCTTTCCATCTTTACTTTCTTCCTCTTTAGGAAAGGATATCTTCCATTCCCCAACCTCACTGAAGACACTTCTGGCTTTCTTTCATAATCTACTCCAGCTTCCTCACCTTTGTCCTCAGTCTCTTTGGTTCCATATAACAAGTTTGAAACATTCTCAACTCCTCTCAGTTTAAACAAATAAACAAACTACTCTGCTCCTCCCATTCCAGCTACCAATGTTCTTTCTTTGTCCACTACCTCACCTCCCATTTCCTCCAAAGCCTCATGCAGATCTGCTTCACCTCCCACTACACCATCAGAGAATCATTTGCCAAAGATTTCTGTGATCTCTTTGATTCTATGGCCGGGAGACAGTGGATACTCTTCACCTTTCTGAAATGTCTGACACTTGTCTACTCTCTCTCCATGGACTTCAGAAGCATCTGTGCTCCTAGTTTCCTTATTACCTCCTCAGATTCTTGGTGGGTCCCTCATTCTTTGTCCTTTGCCTTTAGACTGATGTCCCAATCCACTAATGTGGCAAAAGAGACCTTCAAGTTCTCACCTTTGCCTTTCCACGGGCGCCTCTCTCCCATCATAATACATATAGCTTCAGGTTTTCATCTCCCCCACACCTTCCCTTTCCACTTTTGCCCAGTAATACCTACCCACTAAGGTGTGCTGCTTTCTTTAATTCCCTTTCCATTCTTCTATTTCAAATTTCCATTGAAATTTCCTGTGTTCCCACAGGATGGTGAACTTCTTGAAAGCAAAGAGTTATGAAGAATTGACAGTTATATCTTTAGCATAGAATCTGGAAAATAGGTGCCCAGTGATTTTTAAAATTTATTTCATTTATTAATTTTGGGTGTTTGCATCTTTTTAACTTACTTCATTTTAAATTTCTTTGTTACATACGCCCTCTCAAAATTTCTCAAAGATATGAGTTCCATATTAGATGGTCAAGCATTAAATAATCATTCTTTTAAACATAGTGCTTTGTAGGCACACATTATTAATTTCAAAAACTTAAGTTGGTCATGATATTATGAGTCTATATGCCAGTATAACCTCCTCTTGGGTTTACCATTGTCATAATAAATTCTAGTTTGAAGTAAAGTATGTCTAAAGAATTAAGACAAATGTTACAACATACACAAAGTTTACCCTTTATAGAGTAGGGGACTGCAGATAGGACAATGGAACAAGACAAAAAAATCCGTAGTCACAGTATGTATGGACACTCTATTGGTTTTGGACTGCTGTTGTAACAAATTGCCACAAACCTAGTGTTTTATACCAACATCAATTGATCACCTTAGAATTCCAGTCCAATTCAGATCTCAATGAACTAAATCAAGGTTTAGGCAGGGATATGTCCCTCTCTGAAGGCTCTGAAACAAAACATGTTTTCTTGTTCTTTCCAGCTTCTAGAAGCTGCCCATACTCCTTGACTCATAAATCTCTTCTTCTTTCTTTAAGGTTATCTTTCTCCATCTTTAAAGCTGGCAACATAGCATCTCTTTGACTCTTGTTCTATCATTACATCTTTTTCTCTAACTATTGTCAGACAAGGTTCTCCCCAAGGAAAGATTCATGAGATAAGATTGGCCCCACCTAGATAATTTAGGGTAGTCTTTAACTGAATATGAAGGTGACATCACAAAGCACTAGGAAAAGGTGACATCACAAATCACATTATAATAATTGGTGTTGGGTCAGCTTAAACAGCTATTTGTAAAAAGATAAATTTTATTTGTATCTCACATAATTAACAAAGATAAACCACTTAGATCTCTATGTATAAAATAAATCACATATATACTAAAAAATGAGAAAACATAAAAGCTTAAATGTTAAAATTTAAATGACAAATTAAGAGAATTCATTTATGGTTTTCAATAGAAATAAAAAGGTCTAATTTCCCTAAGACAAAAAATAATTTTTAATAGGAAATAGGTAAGAAGACAAAACATAACAATAAAAAATGAGCAAAAATATGAACAGACATTTAGCAGAAAAATAAAAAGTCCTGGACATATAGAAAAAAAATATCACTTTCTTTCATAATTTTTGCTAGAGTTTGGTCTGAAATGTCTCCCAAAGACCCATGTGTTAAAAGCTTGGTCACTAGCCTATGTTGCTTTAGGAAGATGGTGAACTTTTAGGAGGTAAGGCCTAGTGGAAGGAATTAGGTTGTTGGTGGGGCCCTTGAAGGGCATGTTGGGACCCCACCTCTTCCTCTCTTTCCTTCTGGCTGCCAGGAGGTGAACAGCTTCTCCTGCTACACACTCCTACCATGATAGTTTGCCTCACCACAGGCCCAAAGTCAGGAGCCAAGTGACCATGAACTGAAACTATGTGCCAAAATAAACCTTTCTCCTTTTAATTTGATAATCTCAGGTGTTTCATCACAGTAGAAGTCAGACACAATTGGAAAATGACAAGGTAAAACTATACTATGATGCAATGCCTCACTCATTTGATTAAAAAATGTTGAAAAAGTTGGCAATATACTGTGGTGAAACATTCACATTACATACATTCAAATATGTGCTGAGGAATATACCAAATTACATAAACCCTAAAAAGGGAATTTGCCATAGTTAATAGAATTGAATATACATATAACTGTTAGCCAGATAATACTAAGAGAAAAATCAACCCTGATCTTCACAACCATGAAATAACCTATGCCTAAAGTTCCTTATGACAAAATCATTATAAGAGCAGCAAGGTTTGAATAAATTCTGTTATGCCCCGGGGTGAAATTCTGTGCAGTCAGACCAAAGAAAAAGGACATTCTCCAGGAAAGAAAGGAATTGTGTTCAGAGATCCATTTCCTGTGCTCCTTTTGTGTGAGACTGATAGGAAAATCAGAATTTTATGTCTATAAAATGTATACATATATTTGTATGCATGCTGTTTCTTAGTTTTGGTATAAGAAACACAGGAAGAATAAATAGAAATTAATGAAAATGGTTAACTATATATTGGGTATGAATAAGAAAATAACATAGAAAGAAGATCTTCCTTATATTCACTAGAATATTGAATATAAATGGAAAGAAATGAATCTAGATGTTATTAACCTCAACATAGAAAAGAATTATTATGAGAAACATTTGAACACAGGACTCTGTAGATCCCTATTAGGTATTCTGAGGGCAATAATAATTGAGAGAGAAAATAGGAAAATGTTAATTGTAGAATAATAAGAAAATTTAAGTATTTTAGTAGATGTCTAACTTTTCTGTTTATTTGAAATTTTTTTATAATAAGATATCAAAAGACAATCTGATACAAACATTTCTTAAGAAAAAAGAGAAGGCTCTACTTAAACACTACAAGAAGAAATTAAAGCACTTCACAGATTTGATATTTCTGCACAATAATCATCCTGATTTAGGAAGGGCTCGGTCTGTAAATTTAAGTGCCCTTAGAGTTGTTATATTTAGGTACATTTAATACATATTTCTTCTTTCATAACATTATTTATCTTGCAGTTGCCACACTCTTTGAACAATCAGAAAATCCAAGTTGGAAAATAAATTATCCACTTCATGTGAAAAATTTTGCATAATTATTTTGAAAACCAAAGCAAAGTACTTTGATATATAATATTTCTAATATTTATATAAAAACCTTCACTTTCTCAAACATTATGTTTCTCTGAGATAAATTAATAATTTCAGAGCATAGAAACTTGCAGCTCTAAACCCAGCAGCATTGCTAGATTTTGATCTAGACACTTGTTTATCCTGTGTGACCCGGAATCACCCTTTCACCCACATGAAAGCAGAATAAGAGTCTGTCTCTAGAAGGATGGTCACCAAGACCACTCTGAAATCTCACTCCATTTCATCACTGGCTTTTGTAGTGCTGATATGATTTATGTGTATGAATTTACAGAATACTGCAGCAATCTGAACTGAGAAAGTTGCTAATTGACAAAGTACTTGAGAAATGTAAAGTTTACACAGTAAAAAAAAACTTGAGTAATTTTAAATGGACATCAACTCAAACTACGAAAATGTAACTCACTCTAAATGAGTAAGTTGTTGTGCCTTCAGGATTTGAAAGAGTGGTTATCAGTGTGAACTTTGCATTCATGACAAAATGCCTATTGGATTGACAAGTTAGGAATAAGCCTTTTTGTCATCAAATTTCTGGATGATATTTCTTCACAGGCCAATTTTCAGGTCTTGAGGAAAGGAGGCATGGTCTTTATCAGAGTCGCCTTGTTAAACAGAATCTGGTGGTACAAACCCCTCTACAGGTGTCAAGAGGAGGTCAGCTCCAAAGACACTAACAGCAAGGCATTCCAACAAAATTCATTTTGTTTTTGATTAGCCTCCCTTTATGAAGTCTCCTAAATTATGAACATAGTTTTAAATAGGAGTATAATATATACTATGTATGTGTTAAAAATGTAGCAGAGTATGCCTCCTATTGTACATATTTCATGACACATTAACAACAAAGTATGAGGCTGCTTGCTAAATCAGTAAGGTCAGTGCAAAACACATCAAATAAATCATCAGCTATTATTAAGACACTGCTTAATTTAAGAAACATATGGAGAAATAAAAGACATGAAACAGCCCTCCCTAAGTATCAAACACAATCTTTCCACTGTTTTCCAGACATTTATTTATAAAACACCACAGTGTCTATAGTTGTAAATCAGATATGGACCTTGACCCCCAGGTATTTATAGTCTTGTAAAAGAGATAAGGCCAATTGCCAAAAAGCTATAAAGCTGAGAAAGCTAAAGTAAAGGCCTGGGAAAGATATTAAAAAAACAGGAGTTTGGGGAAGTGAAGAGGATAGATGGTTTCACCTGAATGGAAGCTTAAACTCAACATATCTCAAACTGCACACCCCTCTCCTCCCTTGCCCATGCACTTGCTCACTACTTTCTTCAAAGAAATGATAACATACTAAACAGATGGTAGGCATGGGGCTATACTGGGATAGAACAATGAGTCTAATGCAATGCCAGTGCTCAGAAAACTTTCATCCTAGTCACAGTGTGCCTTGACTCATGGCACCTCCATATACCCTTGCTTCAAGCATAGAACCTGAAAATTATTTTTGATTCCTTCTCCTTTGTATTTAGTTGGATGTTAAGCCTGACCAATTCTACCTCTCTTCTTTTCAGCCACACCTCTATGCTCCAAGTCCAGCTACTTGTAAATCCTTTGTTGCAACAGCACTGTCTCCAAACATGGTCCTAGCCCCTGACACCAACACCATCCACATTGCCAGAAAGACAGACCTGATGTTGCCATGACCTTAGCTCAGAAAATTGACAAAAGGATGTCTGATTCGTTAGTGCGGACATCAAGACTCTCATATCCAAATGCCTTTTTCTACTGCTGTGTATTTCCACCTTGACTGCACCTACCTCTCAAGATGATCACCTTTCCTGGATTTTAAGTTTTTTTCTACATTAGAAACACTATTTTCATGAAGTCATGTCTGAAATACATGATTAGAGGAGAGTAGCTACATTGTGCTCAGTCGTGAATTTAATCTAAATCTTAAATCTCCACCGTTTTTGCCGTACTAGAAAGCTTTAGAATTCACCTGAACTATTATCTTCACTTCTGTGCATTATGCTTTAAGTTGAAATGGATCAAATAGAAATATAATTATAAGGAAATCATAAGGTTGATGAAGGAACTTGAAACCCTATGATCCAGAAAACTGTTGAATTAGAGAGGCTAATTTTGGGAAAAAATGAATATTCAGGAAGGAGAAGATTCTATTCAAATATCACTTGAAAATGAAGATTGTATTTGTATAAGACATCAAGATTTAAACAAACAAACAAACAAAAAATATCCAGTGGGTAAAAAGTTTCAGGTAGAAAAAAATTTAATAAAATAAATGTTTTAAATTCAAGCACTACTTTTTTTTAACATCTCTAAAAAAGCCAGGGTTGCCTTAGAAAATAATAAAGTAGTAAATTCCCTTTCACCACAGAAGTTTGAAGAGAGTTGGCAATGACCTGGTGGTCAGTTCTACAACATGGACTCTGACACTGGTGATGACCAAATTATCAATTTGCAACTAGGAATTTTATGATTCTTTTATTCTGTCGATAAAGACAGAGCTCTTACAAAAAAAAAAAAAAGGATTAGATGTCTTAAATGCATTTCAAACACAGAAATTAAAAGAGTTATTACTCCAATTGTAAAGTGATATTTATTTTCTCATTCTCTTCAAAATAGGTAAGTTCCAATGAGTATTTTTTTTCATCTTAAGGGATCCAAACAATAGGTAAAGTGGAAAAATTGATAGTGCATTCGTGTTCAGTTATCTTTTAACTTATCCTCAGTTTTGCCTATTCTATATGAAACTGAACTAAAGATGGTTCTGGAGATAAGGATTTTCTCCAGTGAGGTTTTACAGACTAAGCAGAAAGAACATGGCCAGAGAGCATGGAAAGCATTTCATTATAATAAGGGAAAAGAAGAGAAAGCAAGATGGAACCTTGGCCAAACTACGAAGTGAGTGGTCTTCAGAAGCAACAATTTTAACTTTTTACTTTTTCATAATATTTGAAATTTGTTCCAGAAACTCTGTTTTACTTTAAAAAGTTGCATTTAAAATAACTCTGAAAGTTGAGGACCAATACTTCTTCAACATTCAATAAATATGAATGAGTTTCATTATAGAAGTGCTCAAAATGTATTCTTATCTCTTTAGAAAGGGTTCTGCTTTACTTATGATTTAATTTTGGATTGTACTCTGCATAAAATGTATATGAAATGTAAATACATACAAAGGAATAAGAGAAGTAAAGCACTATTCCTATCTTCGTGAAGCTTATAACAAAGAGAAAGGGCAGGTAATACATCTATAAAGTAATCAAGGGGCATGTATACCAGGCAACATATTAACAGAGTGGATTCACAGATAATGGCACAAGCTCTGCACATAAATACTAAAGGAAACCTATATTTAAAACAGGGTTAAAATTAGGTGGGGTCACACAGAAATATTTTCTGCATGGGTGGGTTGTTAATGAAAATTTTAAAGATAGGGACCCAGGAATAAAATTAGCTTTCTGGTAATTATATGATGACTTCTTTATCAATCTTTTCATTTTTAAGACCTTTCATGAATATTTAGCAAGAAAAGATCAGTCATATCTCTGTTTTCAGGTCATTTACTTTCCACTTGCTAATAACCACTGTAGCTTGAGTTTGAGGGAGCTTAATGTTACTTAGGCTTACGTACTAAATGATAGATTTGGGGTTCTTCTCAGGCACACTGTGTTTTAGAACATCCTGTCCAAGACAAAGTTTGCCCAAACTTGCATTTGAATCAAAAAGCTGCAAAGGGACAGCCCGGTTTCACTTACCTCAGTGAGTGCTGTTGCTACTTATATTAGCTGTCACTTCTGTTGGCCTGACATGTTGCTGGTGATACCATAGGCAACCGCAGGCCTTAGTAATGACTCTCGCACTTTTATTATCCTTTCTTTCTTCCTCCCTCCCTCTCTTGATCTCTTCCTCCTTCCCTCTCTTCCAATCTCTCTTTCTTTTTGCTTTGATTACTTTTTAAGAAAAAGTGACCTTGAGTCTAATTTTCTTCCAGCCACTAGGCCAAGATTCTCTTGCTCATATATGGGACATCTAAGACCTAAGCTTACTTAATTATGGGCATGGTAGATTCCATTGTCACTTTCATCAAAAGAAAGCAAAAAGAATAAAGATAAATTAAATGTGGACATTTCGCTTTTAGCTTGTGCTACACAACATATGAGATGGACAGATTGACTTAAAAAGTATCTTAAACACTGTTGCCTTTCTTCACAGTGGGGTCCAGGATTCTGGTCCTGGATTCTAGCTATGATGTGCCCAGTGCTTGATAATTTCTCTTTCTCTCTTTCTCTCTGCCACACACACTCCTCTCATTTAATTCTCCAAACCACCCCATAAAGAATATAGCTTAGCCCTATTTTTTTAAGTTAAAAATATATGTTCTAAGAATTTAAATAACCAATTGGCAGGCAGAAATCCCTAGCATAACCACAGTTTTGAACAGATTTCTTCTGAACTCTAACACATGTGTGCCTGAGGCCTGACAGCCTTGCAGGTCTTATAATCATCCAGCTGGGACCCCCATGTACAAGTGTGGAGACAGCCATTCCCCTCAGTAATAGGGTCCCCACCTGTGTAGCCTCTTTTAAAATTATTTCTGGGCCTCTTTACTTTCTCATCCCCAGTTTGAAAAGTAAATACTCAGCTATCCTCCCCCGCCACACACACACACACACACACACCCACATAGACACTCTCTCCTGGTTGTGCGGGAGCACCTCTGGGATTCCTGTGCTGTATTCTGGTGAACGCCATAGGGTTGTCTGAAAGGCTTACCCACTTCTGGACCCCACCTAGGAAAGAGCTGGCATTAAACTTGACAAAGTTAACTTACTGGCACTTGTCTCAATGTCCCAATTCTATTTCCTAGGATGTCAAATCGGAGAAGGTTCCAGTCCTTCATTGTACTCTTTCTTCCGACTCCTCCCCATCCCTAGGAAGGGCTCCCCTCTGCTTTGCAGGAAGCCTTTGACTTGGTGACTCCTTCCTCCTATTCTAGCTCTTTGTGAAAACCTCTGTGCTCTAGTATTCTAGGGTCAGCTTTCAGGACTTGAAAGAAAACCATTTCCTTATTCAACAGAGTCTGATTTTTACAAATCAAAAGCATTTGCTCCTAGGCTATGATTTCTGTAAGAACTCAAAACACGGTATTTATTTTAAACTCAAAGCAATTTCTTCTTTGTCAAGGATTTTCTGAAATAATGAATGTCCCATTTTCAATGGGAGAAGGACTCAGACTAATTAAAGGGTAAGGAAAACAGCCACACACACACAAAAAAAATACATTGGTCAAATTTTATCAAAAAAATTTATCCTGACATTTTAAATTATTTTGTTCACTTTAAAAAGTATAATTCAAAACTTGAAAAGGGAAAATTCAAATTGACTAAAAATAATTTCTATTTCTTGTTTGAACTGGTTTAAAGAGTCATCACAAAATCTTTTTTTTTTTTTTTTTTTGGTTGTGGGGTGGGGAATGATTGGAGATTGATTTCCAGGGGCACTTTATCACCAAGCTACATCCCCAAACTTATTTGTCCTTTTATTTTGAAACAGTCTTGCTAAATTGCTGATGCTGGCCTAGAACTTGAGATCCTCCTATCTTAGCCTTCAAAATTGCTGGTATTACAGGTGTATATCACCATGCCCAGCATGAAATATTTTTAGGTCATTTAAAGTAACCATACTTGACATCATCACATAACTCCGGAAGCAACATCTAGAGCACACAAGTAGAAATGATTGGCTTAAGAACTCTGCTTTACAATCAACTGTAAAATGCTTCAGATTAGGTCTTCTGTAGCTATAGGTGCTTCTTTCTTTCCATGCAGATTTTGTTTCTCAGAAGATCTACGAAAAAGATAAATTGCAAACTTTAAGCCTCTAGCAACAATTATACAGACACATGAATAAAGTTTATTTTACAAAATGGCACTTGCTTTATCTAAATGTAACAGAACTATTAAAGTTACGCATTTCTGTTTATAAAAAATATGGCTAAAAGCATTATGTTGCTCTAAAATTTAGTGTTGTGATGGTTATACATATATGTGAATATACTAAAAATTATTAAATTAGATATTTTAAATGGGTGAATTGTAAAATGTGTGGATTATATCTAAGGCAAGAGACAGGAGGCAAAAGGCAAACATTAATGGACAAATGACTTTTTTTTTTTGGATACTGGAGATTAAACCCAGGGGCAGTTAACCACTGAGACACATCCCCAGCACTTTTTATTTTTTGAGACAGGTTCTTGTTAAGTTGCTTAGAGTCTCACTAATTTGATTAGACTGCCTTTGAACTTGTGGTCTTCCTACCTCAGCCTCCCCAGCTGCTAGTACTATAGGCATGTGCCACCAGGCCCAGCTCAATGGCATTCTTTATTTATAGGGGAAAAAAAATTCATATGGACCCCAAAAACAAAATAACAAAAAACTAAATAGCCATTGAGAATGATGCTAGCCTGAGGCTTAGCATAGATAGCTTTTACAATGTCGAGGTAAGTTCCTGTTATCCCTAGTTTTTCTAATGTTTTGAACATAAAGGGATGCTGTACTTTGTCGAATGCTTTTTCTGCATCTATCGAGATGATCATATGGTTCTTATTTTTAAGTCTATTGATGTGGTGAATAACATTTATTGATTTCCGTATATTGAACCATCCTTGCATCCCAGGGATGAATCCTACTTGATCATGGTGCACAATTTTTTTGATGTGCCTTTGTATCCGATTTGCCAGAATTTTATTGAGGATTTTTGCATCTAGGTTCATCAGAGATATTGGTCTGTAGTTTTCTTTCTTTGAGGTGTCTTTGTCTGGTTTCGGAATCAGGGTGATGTTGGCCTCATAGAATGAATTTGGCAGAGCTCCTTCTTTTTCTATTTCCTGAAATAACTTGAAAAGTATTGGTATTAATTCTTCCTTAAAGGTTTTGTAAAACTCCGCTGTATACCCATCCGGTCCTGGGCTTTTCTTGGTTGGAAGTCTTTTGATTGCTTCTTCTATTTCATCTATTGTTATTGGTCTGTTTAAGTTGTGAGTATCTTCCTGACTCAGTCTGGGCAAATCATATGACTTAAGGAATTTATCGATGTCTTCACTATCTTCTATTTTATTGGAATATAGGTTTTCAAAATAATTTCTAATTGTCTTCTGTATTTCTGTAGCGTCTGTTGTGATATTGCCTTTTTCATCCCGTATGTTAGTAATTTGAGTTCTCTCTCTTCTTCTCTTCATTAGCATGGCTAAGGGTCTGTCGATCTTATTTATTTTTTCAAAGAACCATCACCACTTCTATTCAATATAGTTCTCGAAACACTGGCCAGAGCAATTAGACAGACGAAAGAAATTAAAGGCATAAAAATAGGAAAGGAAGAACTTAAATTATCACTATTTGCAGATGACATGATTCTATACCTAGAAGACCCAAAAGGGTCTACAAAAAAAAACTACTAGAACTAATAAATGAATTCGGCAAAGTGGCAGGATATAAAATCAACAAGCATAAATCAAAGGCATTTCTGTATATCAGCGACAAAACTTCTGAAACGGAAATGAGGAAAAACACTCCATTCACAATATCCTCAAAAAAAATAAAATACTTGGGAATCAACCTAACAAAAGAGGTGAAATATTTATACAATGAAAACTACAAAACCCTAAAAAGAGAAGTAGAAGAAGATCTTAGAAGATGGAAAAATATACCCTGTTCATGGATAGGCGGAACTAACATCATCAAAATGGCGATATTACCAAAAGTTCTCTATAGGTTTAATGCAATGCCAATCAAAATCCCAACGGCATTTCTTGTAGAAATGGATAAAGCAATCATGAAATTCATATGGAAAAATAAAAGACCCAGAATAGCAAAAGCAATTCTAAGCAGGAAGTGCGAATCAGGCGGTATAGCGATAGCAGACTTAAAACTATATTACAGAGCAATAGTAACAAAAACAGCATGGTACTGGTACCAAAACAGGAGGGTGGACCAATGGTACAGAATAGAGGACACAGAGACTAATCCACAAAGCTACAACTATCTTATATTTGATAAAGGAGCTAAAAGCATGCAATGGAGGGAGGATAGCATCTTCAACAAATGGTGCTGGGAAAACTGGAAATCCATATGCAACAAAATGAAACTGAATCCCCTCCTCTCGCCATGCACAAAAGTTAACTCAAAGTGGATCAAGGAGCTAGATATCAAATCAGAGACTCTGCGTCTGATAGAAGAAAAAGTTGGCGCCGATCTACATATTGTAGGGTCGGGCTCCAAATTCCTTAATAGGACACCTATAGCACAAAAGTTGATAAAAAGAATCAACAAATGGGACTTACTAAAACTGAAAAGTTTTCTCTCAGCAAGAGAAACAATAAAAGAGGTAAATAGGGAGCCTACATCATGGGAACAAATTTTTACTCCTCACACTTCAGATAGAGCCCTAATATCCAGAGTATACAAAGAACTCCAAAAATTAAACAATAAGAAAACAAATAACCCAATCAACAAATGGGCCAAAGACCTGAATAGACACTTCTCAGAGGAGGACATACAATCAATCAACAAGTACATGAAAAAATGCTCACCATCTCTAGCAGTCAGAGAAATGCAAATCAAAACCACCCTAAGATACCATCTCACTCCAGTAAGATTGGCAGCCATTATGAAGTCAAACAACAACAAGTGCTGGTGAGGATGTGGGGAAAAGGGTACTCTTGTACATTGCTGGTGGGACTGCAAACTGGTGCGGCCAATCTGGAAAGCAGTATGGAGATTCCTGGGAAAGCTGGGAATGGAACCACCATTTGACCCAGCTATTGCCCTTCTTGGACTATTCCCTGAAGACCTTAAAAGAGCGTACTACAGGGATACTGCTACATCGATGTTCATAGCAGCACAATTCACAATTGCTAGACTGTGGAACCAACCCAGATGCCCTTCAATAGATGAATGGATAAAAAAAAATGTGGCATTTATACACCATGGAGTATTACACAGCACTAAAAAATGACAAAATCATAGAATTTGCAGGGAAATGGATGGCACTAGAGCAGATTATGCTTAGTGAAGCTAGCCAATCCCTAAAAAACAAATACCAAATGTCTTCTTTGATATAATGAGAGCAACTAAGAACAGAGCAGGGAGGAAGAGCAGGAAGAAAAGATTAACATTAAACAGATACATGAGGTGGGATGGAAAGGGAGAGAAAAGGGAAATTGCATGGTAATGGAGGGAGACCCTCATTGTTATACAAAATTACATATAAGAGGTTGTGAGGGGAATGGGAAAATAAACAAGGAGAGAAATGAATTACAGTGGATGGGGCAGAGAGAGAAGATGGGAGGGGAGGGAGGGGGGATAGTAGAGGATAGGAAAGGTAGCAGAATACAACAGTTACTTATAGGGCATTATGTAAAAATGTGGAGGTGTAACCGATGTGATTCTGCAATCTGTATTTGGGGTAAAATTGGGAGTTCATAACCAACTTGAATCTAATATATGAAATATGATATGTCAAGAGCTTTATAATGTTTTGAACAACCAATAAAAAAATAAATTAAAAAAAAAACTAAATAGCCAAAGCAGTCTTAAGCAGAAAGAACAATGAAGCAGGCATTACACTACCTAACTTCAAATATACGGAAAACTATAATAAGCAGCATGTTATTGGCGTTTAGTACAATCATACAGACCAATGTAACAGAACAGAGAGTCAGAAGTAAACCTACACCTCTACAACCAAATGAGCTTTGACAAAGTCTAAGAACACACTTTTGAAAATGAAAAATGCCTTATTCTGTATGTTGGGCATCTTCATTATCGAATGGTAGCGGAGCACAACAGACACTAGTATGGCAATTTGTAAATCAATGGATGTGTAACTGATGTGATTCTGCAATCTGGGTATGGGGTGAAGGTGGGAGTTCATAACCCACTTGAATCAAAGTGTGGAATATGATATGTCAAGAAATTTGTAATGTTTTGAACAACCCACAATAAAAAATTAAAAAAAAAAAAAAAAAGAAAATGAAAAATGTTTCTATAAAAGTGCTGGAAAAATTGGATATCAACCCTTTGTGTATGTCAGCCTTCTGTTGCTAGAAAATATACCTGAGATACTCAACTCAAAAGGACAAAAGATTTGTTTTGGCTCACAGTTTCAGAAATGTCAGCCCACGGTCACAGGGTTCTGCTACCTTTGGGCCTATGATATAGGCCCAAGGAAATATATCATGGAGGCAGCAGCTTACCTTATGGCAGACAGGGGGCAAGAATAGATAAATAAATAAATGAAAAGGAGAAGTAACAGGATCCCAAGGTTCCTTTAAGGGAACACCCACAATGACTTAATTTCCTCTAATTAGACCCCACTTACTAAAGGTTCTACCACCTCCTGAGAGCACCACAGGCTGGTGACCAAACCATTAGGATATAGGCCTTGGGGGAACATATATGAACCAAACTAATGCAGAAGGGCAGAACCAGGCCATATATAAAAATCAACTCAAAATAAAGTAAAGAGCCAAGCATGGTAGCTAGCACATGCCTGTAATCCCAGGGACTCCAGAAGCTGAGATAGGAAGATCACAAGTTTAAAGCCAGCCTCAGCAATTTAGTGAGGACCTAAGCAACTCAGCAAGACACTGTCTCTAAATACAACATAAAAATAAAAAGGGCTGGGGATATGACTTTGTGGTTTCATGCCCCTGGGTTAAATCCCCAGTAAAATATCTAGGGATGTATCTGGGGATAAAAATCCCCCTCCCCAAAATAAATAAATAAATAAATGGATTAAAGAGCTAACTATATAACCTGAAAGTAAGAGATAAAAGAGAACAAACACAAAAGGGTTTTTTTTTCTAGATGAGACCCCAAAAGTTTAGGAAATAAAGACAAAAATAGACAAATGTAATTTCATCCCCTTTTCCTTTGCTTCTGTACAGCAAAAGAAATAACCAACAAAGTAAAGAAACAACCTACAGAATGGGGAAAAAAAATACTTGCCAACTATATGTCTGACAAGGGTTTAATATCCAGAATATTTAAAGAACTCAAACAATTCCACAGCCAAATATTTTTAAAAGAATCTAAATAATCCAATTGTAACATGAACAACAGATCTAAATAGACACACAAGTGACCAACAGGTATGTTTAAAAATATTCAATATTAATAATCATCAGGGAAATGCAAATCAAAAACATAGTGGGATATCATCTCACTCCAGGTAGAATGGCTATTGTATAAAAGACAAAAGATACTAAGTGCTGGAAAAAGACGTAGAGAAAAGGAAACACTTGCATATTGTTTGTAGCAATGTATTTTTCTATAGTCATTATAGAAAACAGTATGGAAGTTCCTCAAGAAATTAACAATAAAACTACCATATGATCCAGCCATTCCTCTATAGTATATATAGCCAAAGGAAATGAAGTCAAAGTGTAAAAGAGACATCTACACTCCCATGTTTATCAGCATAATTCATCATACCCAAGAAAAAAAAACAAGCTAAGTGTCCACCCACTGAGGATTGGATAAGGAAAATGTGGTACATATGCATAATGGAATATAATTCATCCACACACAAAAAAAGAGGAAATCCTGTGAAATTTTGTCATTTGGAACAACACAGGTCAAAATGGAGAATCATTATGTTAAATGACAGAAATTAGGGACAGAAGGACAAGTATCACATGATCTCAATTATATGTGGAATCTCAAAAACTTGATCTCATAGAATAGTGGCTACCAGAGGATGGGGGTTGTAGGGAGGTGAGAGAGCTTTGGAACATTTGATTAAAGGGTACCAAATTATAGTAAGATGAGATAAAGCGGTTTTGATGTGCTATTGCACAGTGGAATGACTATAGGTAATCATGGGTTGTATAGTATTTTTAGGGGAAAAATGGGTAAAATAGTTTTAAATGTTATCACCATAAAAAAGCAATAATTGAGGAGGTAGATATGCTTACCCTCATTTGAACATTACACAATGCACACATTTGTTCAAACATCACATGGTACCCCTAAATATGTGCAATGTTTATGTATCAGTTTAAAAACTTGCATGGACAAGGGCTGTAGACATCTAGAATGTATGTAATTCAGAAGCAAGATGTACTTAGGTAGCCAGGCACAGTGGCACACACCTGAGGCCAAGACAAGAGGATCTCAAGTTCAAAGCCAAGTGACTCAGTGAGACTCTATCTCTAAACAAAATAGGCTGGTGATGTGGCTCAGTTGAGTGCCTTGGGTTCAATCCCTGGTACCTCCCCCCACAAAAAAAAATTAAATAGATCTGTGGAAACATTGCAATGGAACCAACTGATCTTGTTGGAAGAAGGAGCAAAACGCCTCCTGACAAGAAAACGATACCCTAGGGTAAATGAGCAGGAAATCAGAAAATTATGCTCCCATGTGGATGTTCCTATCTGGTCATTTTGGATAAAAGTTACAGTAAGGATAATTTTCTTTTTTAACGATTTTTTCTAAATCATGAACATAAGAATTTTAAGAAATTCACCTATATGAATAATTGTGTCTACTGCAAGCAGAAACACTACAGTTTTTAACAGTTTTGTCTTTAATTCCATACTGAAATAATCTTGTATTGCAATTTGTAAAGAACATTCAGAATGAAGATCTATTTATCTGCTACCTCAATCATTGGGACTGGAATAGTCAGTTAAGTCAGTTTACTATATTACATTTTAGAACACTTAGAAAGAGTTGTAAGTAAAACATACAACTGAAAAAAAATAATTTTAAAAAATTAAAACATGGTTTCCTACTAAACGAAGTTTACTATCAATGATATTAACTAAAATTGAGCAGTTAGTGCTTGGCTTTCTCTTCTGCCACAAAGAAGAAAAAGGTTCAGATGTAAGAAAGTTGATTTATATATCAAAGACAGCTATTTTTAAAAATTTCCTATCACTAGGCAGTATTTTAAGAGCCCCTTTAGGAATGTCAAACCACACATGAAAAGAAAAAAAAAAAGAATTTCATCTGCAAAAAATCTGTTCACATACCAGTGGGCAGGTTGTCTGACCAGTTTTTAGTCTTATATGTATGCTCCCTTGTGTGAGGAACACTATCTGACATTTTAAAACATTAGATCAGAGGCTGAAGCCAAAGATTATTTGTTTGGAAATGTTTATCTGTGTCTCCAATCCTTTCCTTTAAATGTGTATTTGCTTTGAACTGTATAAATAAATGAATGAAGGAGTGTTTGTTTCTAGGTCACAAACTGCATTGGAAGGTTACTCCTATCATTTTCCTAACCTGTTCTTCTTATAACAAAAATGGATCCTTTCCCTTCTCCAGCACGCAGAACTGCAAAGCTTACACAAGGTGTTCAAAGAATGCTTTGATATATTGCTTAAAATACTGTCCTCACAAATATACTGAGAATCTGCACCTGACCCCATTTTAGCAATATAAATATGGGTGCTGGTCTCTAGGAAGATTCAGAGCCTAGTAGACAGGAAGGATGTGGCAGAGGATTAACACTGACTTCATTCATGACTGCCTTTAATGCTAGTGCCACCAAAGCATCTTAGCAGCAACAGCAGCTAGAAGACCACCTGTAAGAAGAGGCCAAAGAGGGATGCTCTGGGAAGTAGAAAATAGCTCAGAGGGGAAAAGGAGAGGAAATGTTAACAGTAAAAAAAGGAAGCACTAATTCCTTTATACCTCTCAAAACTCAAGAAGCATCTACATCCAATTTGAGAGTTTGGACTATAAACCAACTAGTAAAAGTTGCAAAAGTGAAAACAGAATCTCCTTCACTTTCAGGGATCCACAAAACCTATCACTGGGTAAAAGACCAGAAAGGGGGGTGAAAAGCTACTGAGTTGACATTGTTTCCTTGTTTATCATAATTAAATTTATTATCTCGTTCAATTGAAGTCTACCTATGAAAATATTTTTAAAACCTAAGGCAGTCTGGATCGTCTTTTTCCTTAGATTTATGTTGATTTCTCTGAATGATTTTAATTTAACATTGCTGTTACTAGCAAAGTGTCTCCCAAAAGATTTTTATTGCAGACATCCATGTGTTTTATAAAGTGTTTTTAAGCAAGTCACTTGTACATTTAGTGTACATAAGCGCCTATTAGTTTTTTTTTTTTTATTTTTAATGCAGATGTGTGGGCTTTGTGAAAGTTGGCTTGAAATGAGAAAAAAAAGTTTATAATTAACTCCTTTGTCAAAATATTTCAAGGCAGCGGATTCTTCAGGAAATATAACATGGTCCACTGCCAGTTAGAATGAATTAATGCTTCATTTTCCCCAGGAAATATCTCACACCTGTTTCTAATATTTGTTCCTTTGGACTAATTCCATACACTTGGTTCATTGATTTCTCCTTTTTTAAGTTGGCCCAGTCTAAAAGAGTTGAGCCTAACTATAAAACCCTGGTGGTCTAGAAACTTTCATCACTGTTTATTGTAGTTGACCTGAGAGGGTGGTGGTACACGTGTTGTTGAACAAAACACACCACCCACCACCTTCTTTAAAGATGTAGACCACACAGTTCTACTTTTACCCATTCATGTATTTGCCTAATGAGATGCATAGATGAATTCAGCTTCTTCAAAGAAAATGATCTAGCAACTTCCAACATGAACATGAACTGTTATGCTCCAAGGAAAGCAGGTGGTGATGAATCTCTTTTTGTGGTTTTGAAATTCCAGTAAAGACAACCTAAAAAAAAAAAAAAAAAAAAAACAGTGCTAGACATTGAATGGATTTTTGCTTATAAAGTGATGAAGCTTTATTTATTTCCATTTCTTTGGTGAACATTTTTTGCCATTTGATTGAAAGCCATGGATATAGAGATAAACTGAGTCTTAGATTTGCTCACACAGGCAGGCAAAAGATACTTATTCAATGCTTATTTTGAAACATAAAATCCTTGTCCTTATAAAGGTCAGGGTTTTGTGATGAAGGCAGCAAAAAATCCATGGAAACATGATACATATTAGAGAGGGGTTTTCAGACAGAATTCACTACTGAATCTTAAAGAAAGGAAACTAAATCAGGACTTTGAGAGAAGGAGAAATCAAGAGTTGATGTTCCAGGGAGATTTCCTTCTAAGCTGAGCATGGGATCTGTAGAAATTAGTTAAGTGCAGAAATAGAATATTCCATAGAGAAGAGGAAAAAAAAATGAAGGTAAGAAATAACAATTGTGTTCAAGGGAATTTCGGGCCATTCTATGGGGCTAGCACATGAGACTTTTATGGAGAGTGGGTGGCAGAGGTGGGAGATAACATTAAGTGGGTGGGCAGGTACTTAATCATAAGGTCATCATACCTGGTGATTTGAATTTTGTCTCAAGGTCTGTGTGGTCACTGAAAGTTTAAACTACAAGTTCACATGGTTAGGTTTTAGATTTCAGACCATCGTCCTGTAACCTCTTATTGATTGGGAGGGTATCATTTGGGATATAGGACAGATTTGGAGTAAGGACCATAAACAAAATAGTGATGTAGGGAATAAAAGGAAGGATACGAATTATGAAGATATATAAGGGCAATCCTAAATAATTTTACAATAGAATTATGCATAGATTTCCAAGTGACTGGTGTAACAAAGTGTTTTAGTTAAGGCTGCCATGAGGAAAAGCACAGACTGCGTCACTTAATAGAAATTTTTGTTCACAGTTCTGGAACAGAAGTCAGCCGGTTTTCCCTACGGCCTCTCTCCTTGACTTACAGACAGTTGCCTTCTCTTGTGTCCCCACATGGTCTTTAGTCTGTGTGCCCCTGTGTCTGTCTTTTCCCTTTGTGATGAATCCAGTTCTATTGGTCATCCTTATGACCTCAATATAAGCTCAGCTATCTCCTTAGAGGTCCCATCTCCACATACAGTCACACTGGCAGTTAGACCTTCAACCTATGCACTCTGTAGAAACACAATTTAGTCTGTAAAACAAAGTGAGGACTATTCTCAAATCACACTGTTAGATTTTGGAGGATATGGAGATTAAAATCACACAGCTCTAAAACCTTAGTAATACCCTCTATATTTCCCCTGCCCCCATCCACTACATAACCAGTAAGAACTTAGAATCGAAAGAGTGCAGAGTTAAAGAAGGGAAGGGATCCTGGGTCCCTGCATGAAGACAAGGAGGGGCAGGCCCCTTGCCGTCCCACGCTGGACTGTGCTGGGAGGAAGATATTATTCTTAAAAACATATTTACTTTTATTATATACTTTACATAGATAATTTTAAGAAAGAAAATAACTGCAATAATGACAAAAGCAACCCCTGGTCAATAAATATCTTTCATCTAGAAAGGTATCTAGAAATATATGTAGTCATTAAGTCACCATATGAACAAAATATGTAAAATATAAATCTCAAAATTGAGGATCATGCATGATTAGTTAAGTTACTTTGTCACTGTTGTTTTTAAATAATTTTTGTTTTAATCCCATTGCAAGAGTTAAATTAGACCCCAGGTGTTAACAACTTAAAATTCTGGTTTTTGTTACCTTAAAAGAAAATTCAGCTTAAAAAAAAAATTCAAGGAAATTTCAGAACCCTTGATCAGAAGCTCTCAAGAGTTGATGTACTAACTCTCATGAACACAAAGGTTTAAATAACCCTTAGAATAACAAAATGTGTCCTTTTTCCATTGAAGATTTCATCTAAGAAGTAGACAAATGAGTTGGGAGCTCTTTAGGAACTAGCTCAATAGCAGGATGTTACCAGTAGATGATCTCCTATTAAACTCACCAGATTTGAAAACCTGAGCCAGTGTCACAAATAGAAAACATTTAGTGTGACTTTTAAAAAAAATTGTAAATTGACAAATTATAGTTGTATATATTCATGATATACAAATTGGTATGATGATTGATGAATAAAGTATGGAATAAATAAATCAAACTAATATACATACCTATCATCTCAAACACTTATGTTTTGTTTGCACGTAAAAAGAACATTTGAAATTTGTTCTTCAGCCATTTTGAAGTATACACTACATTATCATTCACTATATTCACCATGCCATGCAAAATATAGAGTAATAGCAATTAATACCAACATCACAAAATTTTTGCCTTCTATAGTCGTCTTTGAAATGTTAAAGGTAGTTTCCATGTGTGGCTCATCTGGTGTGAGAAGGTACTGATAACTAGCAGAAGAGCCACTGATTGAAAGGTGACCATGTAGGGACAACTCTGTTAGTATAAGACCAAAACCTCCTAGCAGCACACCTTGGTCTCAGGAGATCTGTTTTGTTAACTCTGAAAAGGGTGCATGCTCTTGTGGCCCAATCTGCCTCTCTTCCTTGATGTGTTTATTCAGGCAAGATGGTTTAAATAGAAATCCACCAAAAAACAACAACTTCACAGTTAACATCATGATTGTTCTTTGTTTTTGTCTCTAAAAGCAATAATTTCTGAAGAACCCACAAAGGTGAAAGCCAAATGATAAAAGGAAGCATCAATATTTCCCTTCAAAGTCCTCTAGGCTTAGTTCTTTGAACTCTCCATAGGCAATAGCTCTCCCCTTACAATAGGGCACATGCTGGGTGGCAGCGGGAGCATACTAATGAGTTGCTAATGCTAGGAACTGATGCTAAAGGCACATTTTGCTTGACAAGACCCAGATCACAATATGTCTGTCAAGCACTTTTTCCCAGAGGCCTCAGATCTAAGGGCTGCAGAGGCAGAAGTGCCCATGGGACGCTTCCTTCAAACGTTGCTCTGGGGACCCAAAGTGACCTTCACACAGTGCTGCCAACTGTGCTGGGGTGGATGAAGAAGCTGTTAATTGTGTTAAGTTCCTAAAGTTGGGGCTTGTTTGACACTGCAATTAGCCTATCTTGAATAACCTAAATTACAAAACATTATTTCAGCAAAAAATATTTCCTTAGAAATATACATAAATCCTTGTGAATGCTTACTGTGGAAGATATGATAAATTTAGTTTCAAGCACTTGAACTAATTTCCATACTATAAACAAATAGGTGAATTGAGAGAGAGGAATATCCAGATCTATTTGACAACAATGTAATTACTCCATTTCGTTAAAAAAAAGTGCATATATCACTCAATGACAATCTCAATGCAAGAATTTAAATGTTTAGCTCCCCATACTCAGCACCCACAAATGTTGCACTAATAGTGTTGTAAACCAAAGCAACCCCCAAGAGTATATGAACTTGTATAATGAGGAGTGCTTTGCTTTGGAAATTAAATCATGAGAATTATTTAAAATATGGGGTTTTGTTATTGTTGTTTAGTTTTCTGAAAGGTATTTCTGGGTCTTAGTTTTCTAAGTCAGTGATGAAAATAATACATCACCCTGTGTTCTCAGTTATAGAAATATTATAATCAATTCTCCTTATAATTTTTTATTGACAAGAAAAACAGCAAATTGTTTAGGAGCTTCTTAATTTATTCATTCACATACTGGAAAAAATAATCAATGTTCATTGAGCACCTACAGTGAACTGGTCACAGTGTGTAAAAAAAGTGGGCAGTAAAACAGCTTTTTAATAATGTAAAATGTTTATTCCTGAAGCCTTTTGTTTCAGAGTCATCCTAGGCTGAAGAGTAGAGAACGACATTGAAAAGCAACCACTTTTCCTTCGGTAAAGAAGGAACAATGATTGGAACCCATTTTCTATCAGTGTTTGAAATATGTTATTTTTGATATAAGGAGAGTAACTGGGAACAGAGTAGGGACGAAGAGCATGAGAAGAAGATTAACATTAAACAGGGATGAGAGGTGGGAGGGAAAGGGAGAGAGAAGGGAAATTGCATGGAAATGGAAGGAGACCCTCAGGGTTATACAAAATTACATACAAGAGGAAGTGAGGGGAAAGGGAAAAATAATACAAGGGGGAGAAATGAATGACAGTAGAGGGGGTAGAGAGAGAAGAGGGGAGGGGAGGGGAGGGGAGGGGGGATAGTAGAGGATAGGAAAGGCAGCAGAACACAACAGACACTAGTATGGCAACATGTAAATCAATGGATGTGTAACTGATATGATTCTGCAATCTGTATACGGGGTAAAAATGGGAGTTCATAACCCACTTGAATCAAAGTGTGAAATATGATATGTCAAGAACTATGTAATGTTTTGAACAACCAACAATAAAAAATTTAAAAAAAGAAGGAACAATGAAGAAGCCACAGACAGAATGTGAGGAATGGGAAAGGCTCACTGTATGTCATAAACATATTTCCAGGTAATTCAGAATAAATGGAAAGCAATTAATTCACTTTGAGAGATGCTAAGACAAATTTCCGCTCAATGATGTTTAAAAATATAAATTTTCTTATGAAAAATGCATCAAGAAAGCATGGAAACTAGTGAAATAATATAAAGTTGAACAGAGAAATTTCCACTTAAATTCCCTCACCTAATACAGAGATAACATCAGGAAATATCCAAAAATATTAAAGTGGTTAAGGCTTTTGTTTCACAAAAATACAGAAATTTGTGAGATATTATAGAGATCATCAGTGTCCCCATGATCCACCCTCTTTTCCTTCTTTTTATAAAGGGAAACTGAGCATGGTACATTGTATGAAGTTACCTAACTGAAATGACAGAAGTGAAACTAAAACACAACATATCTCCTTCCCACGTAAAACTCTTTTGCCTGATTATGAGTCTCTTTTGCAAAGTATTTTTAAATGTTTTTTTCCTGCTTCATCATTCCTACCATTCCTCATCCCCAAATTTCACACAGTATTAACAAAAATCACATTTGAAAAAAAAAAACATTATTTAAAAATTATTCACCAACCAGGCACACACCTGTAATCCCAGTGGTATGGGAGGCTGAGACAGGAGGATCGCAGGTTCAAAGCCAGCCTCAGCAAATTAGTGAAGCTCTAAGCAATTTAGAGAGACCCTGTCTCAAAATAGAAAATAAAAAAAGTTTGGTTGAGTACTTCTAAATTTAATCCCCAATACCACCACCACCATCATCATCATAATAATAATAATTCACCAACTATATGTAATCCTTAACTTCTGAATAATAACATTCCAACATTCAACTGACCTTCAACTATATTCCTATCACACTGAGATTACAATATACATTAAACAGAAAAGAGGCAACCATCACCCCATGGCTATGTCCAGGAAAATCAAAAAATAAGCAGAAGAAGAAAAAGGAGGAAGAGAGGGGAGAAGGATGGGGATGAAAGAGAAGAGAAGAAATATTTGGTACATTTTTTCTAGACACAACTTGACTAAAAAAATCCTATAGTGATTCAATTCCAGAATGAAAACAATCAATGTGCTAGAAAGATAAACATGGAGAAACATGGAGGCCAGAGATTTTTGAGATGGCTAATCAATACTTGAAGAAAATCCCTGTGTATTCTTATATCCCTCACAGAATATTAAACCATTGAAATACTTAATAACAAAATTTTTAGCTTCTTTATTAGTAAATCATTAGATCAATAGCCATTAACATTTCCATGATCACTCCGGTTTACAACGTAGTTTTTAAAGGATGCTTTTTAAAGTTTTGTAACCATTCTAATAATTAGATTATGTTTTCATGCATGTTACATATTTGTTTTCTTATTTTTCTGGAAAGGAAACTGAAGCTAGAGTGTTGAAGTGACTTTCCCCATATTATGTAACTAGAAAATGGTCGAGTTGGAATAAGAATAACTCTACTTACTTCATCACCTGTGTTCTTTCCACCATGATTGTAGAATCTGTTAGTCCAGAGGCAAGTAGATCTTAATGTCTCTAAAGTGCTGATCTTCAAATCTGTGACTTTGTTCACCTCCGTAATTTAGCTCCAAAGGGTATGTTATTCAAGATGGTTCAATTGGATCAGGTCTCGGGATTATAAAACGCATTGGAATTGTTGCAAAGTTTAAAACAAAACAAATAGTCTATGATTCAACTCACAATGGTCAAAAGTAAAAGGGACTTTTTCAGTGTTTTCTACAGATGCACATTTCTGAAACGCTACAGGATGTTGCCACTTTTTAGTGGTCAACCATCATTAAAAAAAAAAATCTTGAAACTCAACTCTATACTCTAATCCTTACTTGTAATCTGAGCCTAATATAATCCAAACTGAAATTATTATCTTCTTCCCAAAGCCAGGCATCCATTCACCACAAACACGATTATATGATCAGTGTTTCAATTTTGATATTCTTACACAAACTGTCAAATAGCCTGTATGTGTGCTGGTTGATATATATTACAATGAGTACTGTCATTTTCCTGAGGCAGCTACCTGGAAATGTTACCTTTGAGTCATGGTCAGGAAGCCTTCCTGTCCAGCCCCGTGAGCCTGGATACCGGAAGGTTGTCTGTAATCTCCTGATCAGGGTCAGTGGTACCTGGCTTCTGGCTGTCTGCACGCCTCAGCAGTTTAAAAGCTCCTTTCACACTTCATCTAAACTTCCTTTCTCTTTTGCTGAGCACATGCTTGGACATTTGCTGCTATCCCCCCCCCCTCTCTCTCTCTCCACCCCCCCTCCCTATATTTGAGTCTTTACTCTGGAGTAAAATTAATAAACTTGATGGTAGAAATTAGTAATTGAGGATAGGCTGTTTTCAGTTGAATTCTCAGTATACTTAACTGTTTTTATCAACTACATGATGAAAGGTCTTTCTCTGCATTTGTATGGTATTTGCTAGCTCAATCAATTGAAACAATTAACCACAAGATAAGTGCTATCATCATATACAAATTATAGCTTCTATTTTATGTAAATAATTTTACTATTATTTATCTTCCCAGTTTTCCCTCTCAGTCAGGACTATGAAAAGAAAACATATTTCCTAACTGCCTTGAACAGTCTCCCTAATCCACTTACACCTGATATATGGCATAGGAAACGTTCTGCTCCCAGATGCATTCTGATATTGGATACTTATGTGTATTTCAGGCATCTGCAGCTCTCTGACCAGCTGTGGCCCACACTTACTGCCAAACAACAGAGAAAAATGTTTGCTGTGTCTTAACAGGTGCCTTTTGGGAAAGATCTATTTAACATTCATTCATTTATTTACAAATTCAACAGATATTCCTTGAATATCTAATGTACAAAATGCATTATCATAGTGATGTTGACAGAAATGCAGAAAACAATATCTACTCTATCCAAACCCTTAAGACTCTCTCTCTTTTATGTTCAAGTATATTGATTTAAAAAGCATTAATTGAAAGCATCTTGCATGCACCTTATTCCAATAGCCATCCAATGTTTTTAGGATTCTCTTCAAATTTTCTCTTGACTGATGTGAATAATCGTTACTCTAAAAACTAGAACCTACAGGACTTGGATTCCTGACATTACACTAGGGCTTCCAGAGAAGTTTTTATCAGTCATGGCTTGATGTGCACCAAATGTCAGGTTGGCAATTAGGAAGATACAAGAACAAAAGAAAAAACCTAACATCCAAACCAAGTAGCTCACAAGTGAGTGATTCTCCAGACTGATTCTGGGACCAAGTCAATGAGCATCTTAAAGAAGGAGGACAGACTATAGCCATAAGAATGAGAAGGGAAAGTGTTGTTATGTGGGATGTCAGGTTCTATTGCAGCTGAGAGCATTAAGGAACAGAGATGAATCATAAGTCGCAATCCTAAGGCAAGAGGCTGTCAGAAACAATACAAAAGCTGCCCCAGCCTGTAATGTGGGGAATCAGATCACTCCCCTGGCGCCAGCACAAGAACCAAGAAGTGCCTGTCGAGTGGATTCCGGCTCCCAATAACCCCCACCCATCACTTTGAATAAAAAGAAAAACAAATGTTCACAAAAACACTTCCACAAATATAGCAGCTCTTTTCATAACATCTTACACACACACACACACACACACACACACACACACGCACCACAGAAAGAACCCTGGTATCCAGAAGTCGAAGAACAGCTTAACAAATGGTGGCATAATTGAATACAACTCTGAGATCAAAGGCCATGAGCTACTTATGCAGGCAACGACATGGGCATCATCACAGAAACGTTGTGCTATGAATGAAGCCAGACTTGAGATACCACTTCTGGAATTTGAATGTCCCCTCCAAAATTCATATTGAAATTTAATTGTCATAATGATGATATTGAGAGATAGGACCTTTAAAAGGTGAGTAGGTCATGAAGGCTGCACATTCAGGAATGGATTAATGACATCATTGAGAGTTTAGGTTAGCATCACCAGTGTGGCTTTGTTACAAATGCAAGCTCTCTCACACTCATTTTCTTTCCTTCCTTCCTTCCTTCCTTCCTTCCTTCGCTTCTTTCTTGTTTAAATTTGTTCTTTCTCTATATATGTGATAGTACACTGTATTTTGACACACATACGTAGAATAAGTATAACTTGTTCCAATTAGGATCCCATTATTGTGGTTGTATATGATGTGAAGTTACATTGGTCGTGTATTCATATATAAGGATAGGAAAGATATGTCCGATTCATTCTACTGTCTTTTCTTTTCCTATCCCTTCTCCCTTCCCTTCATTCCCCTTTTTCTACTCCAATGAACTTCTAATCCCCTCTCCCTTGTGAGTTAGCATCCACACATCAGAGAGAACATTCTGCCTTTGGTTTTGGGGACTGGTTTATTTGACTTAACATGATAATCTCCAGTTCCATCCATTTACCTGCAAATGTCATGATTTCATTTTTCTTTATGGCTAAGTAATAATCCATTGTGTATATATACCACTTATTCTTTATCTATTCATCTGTTGTAGGCCACCTAGGTTGGTGCCAGGGAACAGGGATAAATACTGTATGATTCCACTTATGTAAGTGACAGGACTAGATTCATCCATAGAGATGAAAGAAGAAAGGTGGTTTCTAAGGTCTAGGGGAGAGTGGAGTCATTATTCAATGGGTACAGAGTTCCAGTTAGAAAAGATGAAAAGATTTCCGGAGACAGATGGTGACAATCATTTTACAACAGCATGAATTTACTTAATGTTACTGAAATTATACACTAAAAAATGTCTAAAATGGTAAATATGCTATGTATATTCTAACAAATTGTAAAAAAAAAATGATTTTGAATAGAAAATATGTTTAACTGCATTGGGTTCCTTCTTCTATAAAATTTGACACTTTCCTGGTCTGGATACTATCCTTAAAGATCAAAAGTGGACTGGAGTCATCCTATTCTAGCCTAGATGTGTATACATCGTCAGTATTAACTAGTGTCTTCGTGTTGGGAGAGCATCATAGAGTGCTCATAAGAGGTTTCCTAAAAGAAAGAACTAGTTGTTTTCTTTTATGAGTGAATTGTACTTTTTTCTATCAGGGATTTATTCATTCTTTTTTTTCCTTGTTTTTCACCCATCTACTGCATGTTAAGTGCTTGCTGTAGGTTCAGTCATTAAACTTTTGTTTTTCCAGATCCTTCTTGTGGGATGAAATAAGATAATTGAATCGTGGGGCTGAGTGGAAAATCAGAGGAAGAGAGAAACATGCCTCCAAGCTCAGGTTTGTGGCTGCTGCTTCAGAGTTACCTAGAAATGAGGGCTGAGTATACATGTTTTTGTGGACTTCTGATTTTCAAATAGTTGGAGACATACATCAGGGTTCTCATTGTGAAGAAACCCAGTTCAAACTGCCGTAATGACTAACAGGCCCTGTGCAGCCCAGAGGGAAACCTTGGCTTCAAAGGTGACTGGATCCAGGGATGCAAAACTCTTTGTACTTCTTGTCTTGTCCTCCCTTCTGTGGATCATTATCCGGTGACAGTGTCTCCTGCTCCTTGTTTACTCTGAGGCATCTGCATTACCCTTTTAGTCTGTTTTTAAAACATTCTTAGTAGGAGCCTGCCTTAGGACTTGCACTTCTCATTCTGCCTGGGCATCTTCCCCCAGGCTCACTCCCTCATTGCATTCAGGTCAAATGTCACCAGGACAGAGAAGTCTTCCTTGACAGCGCTATTTACAATAGTGCACACACTCCCACTCCCTCAGGCTCACACACATCCCTGTCTAGCCCTATCCTCCTAGCCCTGCTTTATTTTTCTCACGGAACTTATAACCATTTTGCTGCCTTCCTCTCCCAATTGTAATGTAAATGTCCTGTGGGTGGAGATACTTATTTTTATTGTTATTTGGCTGCGTTCCTACTGTCTAAGGCAGGGGTCTGCAAACTCGTGTCCACAGACCATATTTTCACCACCTGTTTTTATGTGGCTTGTGAACTAAGAATGATTTAGCAATTTTATATATTGGGAAAAAATCAAAAGAAGAGTAGCAGCTCACGATACATGAAAATATATAAAATTCAAATTCTTGTGTCCATAATAAAGAGCTAACTGTTAGATCACAATCACATATGTTTATCCATGTGTTGTCTATGGCTGCCTTCACCCTACAGTGGCAGAGCTGAGAAATTAGGGCAGACACCATGGTACTGTAAAGCCTAGACTTAAAATAATAATAATAATAATGTTGACCCGGATCCAGAACAATACTTGGCACATGAAGATTGCTGAAATAAATGATGGTGAGCACATGTACTTTTGCTCTCTCAGTAAGAGACTCAGAGAGATCTGTAAATTATGAATAGTTTTTTTCTGACAATTAGCTCCTCTAATAAAAGGATTTAACTTTTTCTAGGGATAAAACAATTGGAACAAGACCAAAAAATAGACTACCAAAAAAAATGATAGGCTAAGAACAAGTAGCAACAACATTACATCACAGCATAAGAAAATTACTATCAACAATATCACTTAATAAACTCAACAATCATTTCCAAATATTACATTATCACTATATCCCATAATTTGTTCATTACCTTTCTTTCTTCTACTGTCTCACACAAGTCATTCTTTGATATGTCTTCTCCTTTAGCAAAATTGAATATGACTCTCAGCTCCCAACACACCAGGTCTTTCTTACCCCAATAAATCTGCACCTTCTCTTCCTTCTGCTGAGGACATTTTCCTTTTGCCTACTTGGTAAATACCTACCTATCATTCAAAAGGTGAGAGCTCAGATACTACCCCTGCCTCACCACCCCAGTATGAAGACTTCCACACCTTACTATGTACATCTTCCTTCCTTCCTACCTCCCTTCCTTCATTCATTTGTTCATTCATTGAACAAATATTTGTTGTTCAAATGCTATATGACAGTTATTATTCTGGGTTTGGGGGCTTTAACAATAAGAAATTTAATTCTATACTTTTGAATCAACAATTTTATTGGGGAAGAAAGGAAATAAAAATTTGCAATCAATACAACTGGGTTTAATAGTCATATGAACTATAAAAATCAAAACCAATTTGAAAGTGACTGTAAAGGTGAAAACATGTTGGCCTTCGATGCCACATAGTACCTTATCCATGTATCTGTTGCCATTTACAGACAGCATGGTGTGTGTCTGTATTTCCATTCAGCCCTCAGAAGCAATCTATTTCATATTTCCTTTTATCCCCAGGGCACAAAATTGCAAGGGACTTTGCAAGGAATAATGATTGGATGATCCTTGAACGACAGATTGATATTCGTTGTTAGCAATTTGATTTTTCTTTAGAGCAGAGATAATAACTACATGAGCATTTAAAAATATTGGGAAAATGTGCATCAAATTCCTAATTATGAAATTTGAGAGAGAAATAATGAGATAATTAAAATGATTGATATTTAAAGATCTATTTTAAAAGAAAGCTTAAAGTCACAAAAAAAAGAAAATCTTTAGTGTAAATTTAAAATTATGTAAGTAGGACAAACTTTTGTAACTGGAACTAAACCAGATAATTCTTAAGTCATTTGGTTCATTGCTTCACAACTCATTTATGCAGCTGGAATCTGGAAGTACTGGTTTTACACATAAATACCACCCTACTTTTGAAGTTGAACTGGCCATGTTTTTAAGATTTGACTTTTCTTTATTGATTCCCTGCCATAAGAAAAAGGAGGGTTTTCTTTTAAGCTAATTATATTCATGTCAAATAAACATTAAAAAGATACAAGTGTCCAAAAGCAATAACATGCTTTTTAAATTTTATTTTTAAAATTTAAAACATAAGCAGATCCTATATGCTCATTTTCCACAATTTCATATTCATATCTACATGTGTATTCAGTAGATTCAAATGACTGGAACTAAATAAGCCAATGTAAGTTTTTTGAGAGTTTACTTTTTGGAAAGGGTCAAATAAGATCAATGTTATTTCTTAATGCCATAGTTTCTTAGAACTTTCCCAAGACATCTAGAAAAAGAAAGACAGGAAAACAGTTCTTTGAAATGAGGCTTAAAAAAATATTACAACAGAAACCTTGTATGTGTATATGTGTATGAAAGCCCTATGTGTCAGAAAGTGTGTGTGGGTTTGTGTGTATGTGTGTGTGTGTCCACTTTGCATGCATGCATGTGTGTGGGGGGGTGTATCTGTATGTATTTTCATACTGAGAGCACAAAGATAACATGAACATTCTGGAATGCTTTTGAAAGAGACTTACTCCAGTGTGATAGGAGCAGGGATTATATGATCCTTGCTGTTGACATATCAATCCTAATTATAGAGGCTCCATGTCTTGGGTGATCCCTTCTTTAGATACTCTTAAGACACACCCATTGAAAATAAAGACAGTTGCTCAAGTGATTTTTTAAAATTGGCCTTGAAGTCATGTGTTAATGCATGAGGATAGAAAGGAATTTACTTTCTTTCTATAGCAGGACAATCCCTATTTTTTTGGCCTTCAGGGTGATCTGCACAAGAGGACTTTTTTGTCCCTGTCTCTGAGAATTAGCAGAAAAATGCAATTTTAATTGCCTTGGATAATGTGTTCTCATATTCATCTGGCTAATAAATAGTTTTTTCTTATTTTTTCATTTCTATGTATTAGATAAATACATTTTTTACAGATGTCTCAGAGTTTCAGTTTTCTTTATCTCCAAGTATAAGAACATCATATGCAAAATAAGTAGAACAACCACCATAAATATGTGACCATCTACCTGCCTAACATTAAAAGTGAGAGCTATCTGGCAACCATGTTTGAGTTAGGCTGACTTTTGATGCTTAGCAATATTAAATGGCACTCTGAAGTTATCATTAATGTGGCTGAATATGGATATTTTTAAAAATATGAACTGGCTATTAAAAAATATGATTAGTGGTTAATCATGGAACAAGTCAATGTTATTCAGTTAAAAAAATACAGTCTAAAAAGTATGCTTAGAATATTGTCCACCTTTAACTTGTAGGCATCTAAGAGTCTGTTTATCATCAGTCAGTAATGATCTTCATGGACTAACCAGAATAGGTCACCTCTGGGACAGTCCAAAGATTAGTCATTACTGTAGTTAAAAAGAACAAGAATGAAGGAATGAACAGGAAAAGAAAAAACTGGTTATTTGCTCAAGATACAGCTCAAATGATCTAGTTGTTAAATGTAAGCTAAAGATCTATGTTGCTGATAATGGGAACATTAAAAGGTGGGACAGATTAGTTTCACAAGGCACCACCCTAAGCAACCTATGAAAGTTCCAGCACAGTGCAAATTCACTTAGTGTGAGTAATAATTTTTCCTTGGGATATTTAATATTTGAAAAGTGTTGACAAATGTTCTTGGCTCTGTTCAAAGCTTAGAGAGGAAGAGCTTTTAGGTGGTAAGCAATTTCCTTGTTCCCACCCATGACAACTATTACTCCCATTGGCTTCTTTGTTCTTTTCCTTTTCCTCCCCAACACAGTTCATACCTGTATCATGACAACACACTAAGAAATAAATGTGTAGTACATATACATGTATATACACATAGCCCACATGATACTTGATTGTGTTCTTTGGCTGCCTGGAGCCTAAGGATCTAGATGGTATACAACTACTTATAAGAATAGAGTTTGGGATGACAGTTGGATGAACATAGTAATATTCCTGTCTACAATAAATTCTCATTTATTTGAACTGTGTATTCAACAGAGATATACTGATTTTGTTAATATGCCAGGAGGTGCTGATTTAAAACTGAACAGCATGTTCCAGAGGCTGTAAGCAGGTCTGTTTGTCTAGAGAGGCGGGTCAGCTAAGGGAAGGGAAGAGACAGGCATCACCAGCTCAGGAACAGCCATGAACACAAAGCTCAGTGATTTCGAACGTTATCCTGAAAACTATACAGTCATGGACTCACATTAAACCATTGTCACAAAGGATTGCATTGATATTGTACAAAATCATCATTGCTGTGGCACAGAGGAGCCTCAGATTAGAGACAAGGAAGACACTCTTAAGATTTACCAATGGGGGGGGGGGGATAATGACAGCCTGAATTCAAGCAGTGAGAATAAAGATGGAGTGGAAAGGAAGGATTTATGTTGAATCTAAAAGACTTAGAAACTGAATGGATGTAGCCTAAGTGAAAGTTGGGGGCAAGAGACATGAGAGAGAGGAGAGAATTTAAGATGAAGATTTTAGACTGGGTGACAGAATTGGTAATAAGAAGAACATATTGAAAGATAATCTTTATTAGATATCTTCAAGATTGTATTTTGTGTGTGTGTGCGTAGTGCTGGGTTTGAAATCCAAGGGTTCTCCATCACTGAGATACACCCTCAGCCCTTTTTATTTTCTTTTGAGATGGAATCTTTCTAAGTTGCTGAGGCTGGCCTCACACTTGCAAACCTCCTGCCTCAAGCTCCTAAATTGTTGGGATTACAGGCATATACCACTGCACTTGTCAAGATTGTGAATTTTAAAAACAGCTCTATCAAGACACAGTGCACACACCACACACTTTACCCTAAAGTACAAAATTCAATAGCTTGTGGGATGTTAACAGAAGTGTGAGCCATGACCACAAATTTAGACCATTCTTGTTGCCCTGAAAAGAAACATCACACCCATCACATCCTTAATATACCTCCTTTTCTCCCCCATGCCTAGGCAGTCTTCAATCTTTCTGTCTCCATATATTCACCTATTTAAAGCATCTAATATAAATAGAGTGATATGATGTTATCCTTGGTGAATGACTTTTTCATGTAACATATTTTTAAGGTTCACCCCTGTTGTAGCATGTAAGAGCACTTCAATTATTCTTATTGCCAAAAATATTCCATTATGTAGATTTATCACCCACTATTTTTCATCATTATTGGGAATTTGTATAGTTTCCACTTTTTTACTATCTTAAGTAATGCAGCTGTGAGCACTTACGAGCACGTTTTTGTGTGGACATGTTTTCGTTTCATTTGAAGGATACATGCTTGGCATGGTTACTCACGCCTGTAGTCCCAGCCACCGGGGAGGCTGAGTAAGTTCAAAGCCAGCCTCAGCAATGGCAAGGTGTTAAGCAACTCAGTGAGACCCTGTCTCTAAATAAAATAAATAAAATACAATATAGGGCTGGAGATGTGGCTCAGTGGTCAAGCACCCCTGAGTTCAATCCCTGGTACCAAAAAAAAAAAAAAAAGAAGAAGAAGAAGAAGAAGAAAGAAAGAAAGATTGATTGAAGGGGTACTGCTGGGTCCCCTTATAACTTCACATGTAGTCTTTTATGGTATTGTGAAAAAGTGCTTTACATAATGACTATGTCATATTATACTCCCACCTACTGTGGGGGTAGGCTCTGATATCCCCAGAACCTCATTAACACTTGTTCTTCCTCTGTTCCTTGTAGCCATCCTAGTGAGTGTGAAGTGGCATGTCATTGTGTTTTGCTTTACCTTTCTCTGATGGCTAATTTGTTGGGAATCTTGTCATGTACTTATTGACCATTTGAGCATCTTCTTTGGAGAAGTGTCTACTTATTCATATCTTTTATCCACGTTTCAATTGGGCTCTTAATTTTCCTACTACCTAGTTGTAAGAGCTCTCTGTGTGCATTCTAGATACATGTACTTTATCCAATGTGTGATTTGCAAATATTTTCTGAACTTCTATGGGACACCTTTCTTGATGGTGTCTTTTGAAGCACAAAAGATTTTAATACTAAAGATATCCAATTTCATATCTGAGAAATCACTAACAAATCAAAGGACACAGATATTTATGTCTTTATTTTCTCCTAAGAGTTCTGTAGTTTTAGATCATACATTTGGGCCTTTAATTCATTTTGAATTACTTTTTGCAGATGTTGCAAAGTAAGGCTCCCACTTCATTCTTTTGCACAGAGATACCCAGTTCTCCTAGAACCACTGGTTAAAAAGATTATTCTTTCCCATCGAATTGTCTTGGCACTTTCTCATGGTCCTTACTTACTGAACCGAGGTTGGGCATCTGACTTAAATATAGTTAATGTATAAATTGGCCAAGAGTAATGATGTACCCTAATCTCAAAATACCCTTTCAAATAAGGAAGAGGAAGGCCAATCCCATTGGAAAAGAAACTAAAAGATTATGAAGAAAAAGAAGTTATAAGTCCTGTAATAAATATGAATGAGCTGGATGACGAAGTAAGATAGAGAAAATATGGATGGGATAGAAAATGACCTCTTTGATATGAAAGCTGAGAGGATAATGAAAGAGATGCAAAACCTAACAGAGCTGAGTCTTGTCAAAGGTAGAACACAGGTAGGCACAGGAGCTGTTTCTATGGGTCTTATGCAACTGTCATTGTTTTTTAATTCCTGATAGTACTTCGTTTGTTAACTAGAAAGATCATTGATCTTTGCAACCAAACTGACTGACCATTTATGTTTCAACTGTTCAATCTCCGGGTTTCATAGAACAATGTTAAACTAAATTAAACACCTTATATTAGTGGGCCTTATCCAGTATCTGCTTCATAAATTCTAGAAATGTAACTTTCACTGATGAGACTCTCTCTGTAGGTTTCATGGCTACTGTCTTCATTCTGCAGTTATCATAGAAGCCTGAAGTCATCCTGTTATGGCAAGGATACATGACAATCTAAGTCATAACCAAAATACCTTTTTACTTGAGAAGTAAGCACTGTAATAAATGGTGTGCCAAACTTCACTGATCAAATGAAGACTGTCCAATTCACTTCCTTCTTCGTATTTCCTATTCATGTACTGCAATCATTTTTTTAATTGGAGTCTTTTTACATGTAGAAAATATTTGGTATTTGATATAATACTTATCTTCTTTCACTTAATAAAAGTAATCACAATGAAAATTAATATAAGTGGATGCCATGAATTCGTGAGTGACCCCACAGATACTATATCAAAGTGTTCTCTGTCACATATTGTTTCATTTAAACTCATTTATAATCATCTTTTTGTCTTTGATTTCAGGTAATGTTGAGTCTTTCGTTTTTTAATCTCTTCTGCCAATGGATTACATTTGAGAAGATAAGCCTCTAACTATGCTTCTTTGCAAGAAGCCTGCATATTCAGACAGGGATGATAGGGGTGGGACTCAGATTTTTAGGCAAAGTGCCCGGGTAGGCCACAATAGCAACATTCTTAAAGAATTAGAACTTCATTCAGATTTTTGTGAATGTTGACTTTGCTTCCTTGGATTGAATACTGTATGAATCCTATGTTTTCTATGAAAACAACTTTAAAAATTGAGGCAGGTCCTATCACTAAAATAACTATTTAGTACAACATGCGTTTGTACAGCACATGCTCCACACAGGCACTGTTCTGCTTAGTGACAGGAAGAGATGAAATAGAATCCATTTCTGGGCTCAAGGACTTTACAATCTATAGAAGAGGGAAGAAAAATCATAGCCGATTCATTGACCTGCTTTCTGAGCCATCTAGAATCAGTAAGGCTTCTGAAATTCAGACCTCACTTCTATGAACTTAATGAAGTTACTTAAATTATTTAATCATCCATAAAATGGGACAAGTTAACAATTCTTGCCTCTGGGTGTTTTGGAGAAAAGATGATTCTACATAGACAAAATGAGACAGCGCATGTGCTTGTCACAGTTCTAGGCAATAGTAAGACTCAATAAGTCCTAGCAATTATCCTTATCATTTTATTTAATTATTTTGAAGCTTCATGCATACTATTGTCCAGACATATTATTCTAGTAATAATAACATTGTTCCTAATTGCTAAGATGTTGGTTCTGTCCTTACTGTGTTTAAACATAATTGGTTGTCAGTTTGGCACAGTTCAGTTTCAAAACTCATCTCCTTAATGTGCATCACTACAAATGTATAATTAAAGGGCTCCACAATTCAACTGCACCTAAGACTGTGCTTTATACTTTGAAACAATGTTTCAGTTTATATAAATATTTTGAAAGCCATTCTAGTGATAGATAGGTTTAATGATTTTGATTTATGCACTAGTTCTTCATTAATTGTAATTCATAATTTCATTTGAATTTTAAAAGATGGTTTTGACTCTTAGAAGAAAACTACTCTGAAAACTTGGGCATTTCCAGATTCTCAGGGTATCATTATGAGGAGAAAACTTTGGCCTATGCTTCTATAGAATCTCTGAAAAAATGTGTATTATGTGGATTATTTTTTAATCTTGTGTGAACAAAATTAATAATGAATAAAATGATCACTGTATCTTTGTTCACATGACCTTGACAAAATACCACTTTATAATTCGTTCAGAGCAAGAAACAATTTATGATGGAATAAGAACAAAGATCCCTTCCACTAGGAAGACCTAGTTATAAGTCTGTTAGAAGATTTGATGGCATTGATTTTACTAAACACGTTGTAAATATCATAAATGCTTGTCGTTAATAATATATACACCATCAGTGACATTTACCTTCAGTAAATCCTGATAAGGCTTCATCCAGCATCCCAAGTTTCTGCTTTGCTAGTAGTCACATTTCTTGAAATAGACGGTGCCTTGGATTTACACTTCACTTACCACTACTCTTCTAACAGGCCAGTCTGTCCTTTCTCCCACCTCTCATTAAAACCTCCCATCAAGGAAACAAGAACCCATTGTTAGCACATTTATAAATATGGTTCTTCCCTCATTGGGTTCAACCTTTCAGCAGCATTTGATTCAACTGACCACTTATTCCTTCTGAAAAGTTCTGATCAGATCTTGGGCTTCTCAGGTTTCGCCTGAGAACCACTCAGGTTCTCATGGTAGGCTGGCAAGTATTTAATAGTCAACTCTCTGGGAGGGAAGAGCCTGAACTGTTGCGTTGGCCAAATTTAGTTTAAATAATTCTACTATAAATGATTTCAAATTGCCAATAAAACATTGCTGAGCAAGGCAGACATGCATGCAAATACGTCAGCACACCACCAATTCTCTGAAGTGACATCTGGGTGGTACTGAGTACTAGAATTACAAAGAGTGTCTTATAGAAATTTGTTTTTGTGAAATTTTAACGAGATGTAATACACATTCAGAAGAAAGTTCAAAACTTTGATTATGTTTAATGATTTTGATTTGTGCTCTTGTTATTCATTAATTGTAACTTATGATTTCATTTGAATTTTAAAAGATAGTTTTGACTCTTAGAAGAAAACTACTCTGAAAACTTAAATAAGACTTCAATTTTAATAACATATAAATAACTATTCTTTGGATAGATTGATATATTTTATTTTACTCCTCAGATCATTACTAATGACAGAACACAATTTACATGAAAATCTTGGTTACAATACCATAATTAGTGACTTTGTTAAAGTGGCATCAAAATAAATACAGAGAATAAATAATAGTTGCAAATTATACATGTGTTTATTAATCATCTAAACCTCATTGATTATCAGCAACACTTCTCCATGTAAACATAGTTGTCTGATATTTTGCCAATTTTTAATCATACAAAATACATATTTGCCTGCATTTTTTAATATTGTCACTACATAATTGTGAAGACAGAGGGTAGAGCACATTTTTATTTAATAGTTTTCAAGTGTCATATATAACTTTTAAATATTTAGACATAGCAGATGTGGGCCTCCATTTGTGCTCTGGCCCTAAGCCCTGTAAATGTTAAGGGTGGGGGGCATGATTGGGTCATCACAATATAGTAGTAAGGTGGAGGGGATTTGGGTGTTTTTTTTTAATACCTTTTTTTAATTTATTTGTTTTTATGTGGTGCTATGGATCAAACTCATAGCCTAGCACATGCTAGGTGAGTGTTCTACTATTCAGCCACAATCCCAGACCTAAGGTGGAGGTTTTTATTCCTGTGGATTTGAACCCAAATCCATCAGATTTCATAATTTGTGTTGCTAAGAACTAGTTTCTTGCTTACATACATTTTCAATAGTAAATAAATAGCTGTTTACATAATATAATATCTAGTCCAACACTTCAAATCAGGAGTTTATGAATTTTCCATGTACTATTAAACTCAAAAGCCAGAATTAAAAATTCTCCAAAATGAATCCAAATTAACGATACTCTTTACAGAATGCTAATGCTATTAAAAAATATTATTGACCATCATTTTTGAGGAACACAATGTTTTTAACAGGTTTTTCAAAAATACCAAAAGCAAGGTGAAAAAGACTGCTTTCAAAGCCACGGAGCTACTTGAATGAAGTGTGAATGAAATAGACAAAATGGAAGATTGTAATTTAAGGCAAGAGTAAAGAAGAGAGTGGAAATGTGGTGGGTTTCATGGCTTTTGAATGAAAATCCAGGAGAAGCAGGCCTTGGAGTGAGAAATAAACTCTCAACTTTATTTGCAAGGCACACTGTGCCCGATTGCTTCTTCCATATACAGTAGCTTTATTTGCTTTCTAATGAGCATCCAAAAATCATAAATATTTGATATTCAGCTCAGGTCACCCCAGGCTGCTGTGTTATTGTCCTAGAAACTCAGACATGTGATAGATGCCTCATTATCTTGTGTAGGGTAAATCATCAGAATGCTAAAATATGTTTCTTATTGTATTTTATTCTCACACATAAAAGGTCTAAAATATGAGAATAAAATTCAAGGATATTTGGGGCAGAGATAAGACAAAGACATAAATGCTGCCAAGATCACAAACCTTTAAAAAACACACACACTGAGCTTAAATCAGGCATCATCAATGTAGTAAAGTGATGTTTTCCTGTCTGGACTCTGCAGTGGAGCTAATGATAGCTACAGATGGCAGTAAGTTATTTTGGTAACAAAATTCAAGTGATTACTAATCCTCCTTTTATTATCACTTCACTTGAAGTCACCATTCTCAATGACTTTAAAGATTAAGAATTTTCCTTTTATGTAAGTTTGAAGATCTGCATCAGAAACAATGTTTTGCTCTTTGGCTTCTGGGAACAAAGTCCATCATTATTTGAAAGGCAAGTTTCTAGTTACATCTTCTGAAGACAGATAGTGCCATAGTGTCCTTCGGATCACAACTGAAACATCACTTCTGCAGAAGGATCTCTCCGGATTCCCAAGTCTAAATTTGGTCACGTGATTTTTGCATTCTCATTGGAAATACTCTATGTGTTTCCTTTATAGGGGTGGTTAGGATTCCCATTTACTTATGCCTTTGTGTGTTTAAAGTCTATCTCGGTAGACAAAATCCCACTATTATAAGGACCGTGTTTTCTTGATTAACCAACTTTCCATTGCTTGCTCAAGAATGATTTTGAATTAATTTTATCCTTTTCCTTTAGAAAGAAAATCCAGTGCCATTTGTATAATCTGAAATTGATAACACAGACGAAAAAGAACAAAAGAAGGGAGATAATGAAACAATCAATACTTAAGGATTGTCAATGTTTTAAGGTTTCCAGATGATCACACAGCAAGAAAAAGGCTTGAAGTTATAAGTGGTTTTAGTTTGGACAGTGAACAGCAGCAAGGTCAATAAGATGGACCTGGGTTTAGTTTCCAACTTTTGAAGGGATATTGGCAACATGGTAGTTGTTTTATGGCTTCTTGAAAAATGGTTGCTTACGAAAGATACAAGCAGCATATTCATAAATGAACAACATTAGCATCAATCCCTATAATTCTGAAGACATTTATTTCAGTTTATATCTATCAGTAGTATGGTGGTTTCCCAAAGGGGAAATAAGATTTCCAGAAAATAATTTTAGAGATTTTATCCATGCTGAGTCCTCATAGATAAAATGATTTCTAAAATGTTGGAAAGGTTTCAGTTTTCCACTTCTTTTTGTTTCTTTGGGTTCTATACTTAGAGGGAATACACAATGGCCTTTACTTTGGCCCAACATAAAAGCATAAAGAAATTAGATAATGCCTGTAATCCACCCAACTCCAAAACTCAACGTGAGCTTCATTTCTTGTTCATCTTAATGACCCTATGGTCTAGGGCAGCACCTGCCACACAGAAGACACCCACAAAATATTTATGGAGTGAAATATCCATGCAAAATACCTCATCTGGACATCAATCATCCTTTCCCCAAACCTTTACCCCCTATCCTCAGTCCCATTAGACTGAAAAGTCCAAATGTGCAGTCTGCGTAGGGTAAAGGAGATAGCACCATAAAAGAAAGATTTTTCAGAAAGTTGCTAAAGACTTGGAGAAGCCACTCCACACACATTTCCTGGATAGGAAATTAATGTCAAATAAGTTCTAATCAGCACATAGAAAATTCATCAATTTTCTGTACAGATAAGAGAGATCTGTGAGGAAGTTTGAATGGATGGAGAGAGTGGGATTGAGATAGAATAATTTCAGGACATTCATATGAATTGACAGCAGCAAATCAACTAGGAAACAATGTCCTGGAAGACACAGAACAGTCATGGGTACACACCAAGCAAAAGATCAGGGCAGTGGTTCCTTACCGGAATCAGGAACCCCTTAGAAAATCTGATGAAGACATTGGAATCTCTACAGGTACATTTCCTGTAACAAATGGAAAGACTGCCACTGTGAAGTATCATTGCTTAACACCTTTACCCTTTAACACAGATGCATAATATTTCCAAACTCCTACCACACGTATGGTGAAGCTCCTGATTTTTTAATTAATATGTCATATATAATACTAAGGTTCATTTTGATATAATTGTACAAGCATGGAATACAATTTGCTTAATTCGGCCCTGTTCTTCTCCTGTCTCATTCCTCCTCCCACCCCTGATCCCTCTCAATCTACTCTACTCGTCTTCCTTCTAATTATTTATGTTTCTTTGTTTATTTTATATATATATTTATTTATGGTACTTAAGATTTGATCCAGGGCCTCTTTACCACTGAGATATATCCCCAGCCCTTTTTGGTCTTTATTTTGAGACAGTCTTACTAAGTTGCTTAGGGCCTCCTCGCTGAGTTGCTGAGGCTGGTCTTGAACTTGCAATCCTCCTATCTCAGCCTCCCCAGCCACTGGGATTACAGGTGTGTGCCACCACATCCAGCTATAGATTTTCTAAATTAGTGCTTTATAGATATATGCAAAGGTAAAATTCACTGTGGTATATTCATGTATGTACATAGAATAGTTTGGTATAAATATTAAGTAGATGGCTCTTTAGATGTCACTTAGAAACAGAACAACAAGCATGCAGTAGAAGTTCATTATATAACTAAGATGGGGCTAGCAATGCAAAGCCTGGTGCTTGAAATGTATGTTGTTAGGGGAAGTATCCTAAGGATCTCAGGGCCCTCTATACCCCATTATTCAGTCAGCTCCTATCAGATTGATACATGTCATAAGAACAAATCAAGCACTCCCTGCCTCTTCTTCTTGGGAGTAACCTAGAAGCAGGACATGCCCTGGAGATGAGGTAGACTTCCTCCTTCTCTGATCTCTACTCCTTACTTTGCAGAAGCTTGATGAGGAAGCTATTTCATGGTTCCCCTTGGAGTCCTTCACCATTGGGTACACTATGGATACATTAGGCTTAATATATGTCATACTTTGTTCCATCCATTCATTGATGTGCACTGAGTTCTGACATGAAGCAAATCTCTTGGACATCTCCAGATTCTCAGGGTATCATTATGAGGAGAAAGTTTTGGCATAAGCTTCTATAGAAGCTTTGAAAAGAGTGTGTATTATGTGGATTATTTTTTAATATTGTGTGAACAAAATTAATAAGGAATAAAATGATCACTGAATTTTTGTTCATATGACTTGACAAAAAACCACCTTATAATTTGTTCAGAGCAAGAAACAATTTATGATGGAATAAGAACAAAGATCTTAAACTCATTCATGTGTGTTTCATAGTAACATAATCTATCCTGGTTGTTTTGTTGTTGCTATTTTCTCAGCATTTATTAGTTAGCATTTTTCCTTCTGGTTTATATGGCTGATTTAATGATGATATCTCAGAGAACTAAATGGTAATCACATAAAACTAATTTTTTCCATCAAGTGTAAGTGTTGAAATAAAACTCTGGAAATCACTTAAAATCCCAAATCCCAGACTATATAAGAATACACAAGTGGACAGCTTGCTGACTTTGATTTTATGATAAATTTAAACTTCTCAGATTTCAACCTTGACTTTAAAAGAATTCAAACACTGTTCAAACGGATGTCCTCTGCAGCCCAGAGGGCTACTGAGTAGAACATGCCCGTGTGCATCTTGCACCTCAGGAGGCTGGTGCTATCTAGCTGAGCTGAACCATTGATGGTATGTCATTAATAACAAGTTGGGCAGGTCAGTCCACTCCCCACAGATGCATGTTATCGACAAAGACCGATTAAACTTTAACTCCACTTTCTGATACTGTTGCAGACTTTTGTGGCTGAGCACACTGAGGGATGCATAATACAGGAAATGCATTTTTTAAATAGTATCTACCAGGTATTTGGTAAATAACATTTGTGTCTGCTCCAGAATGATTGAGGGAGATATGTTGGATATATTCACAGACTGTCTTTAATTTAGAAAAGTTTAAGTGTGGTTTCATACAAAACAATACCTTTACAGAATAAAATTATTGCATATTTTTAAACACATGTTGTGCTATCTGAATATAGTGCCTTTAAAGAATAATTTGAGTATATCAGATTTGGGGGTGGAGAAGCCTTTACACAACTATAGATAGCTATCTCACATTTTCTATGAGTTTGTTAGTCCTTAAATAAATATACGATAGCTTATAATTGTAAAAATTTAACTAAATCTGAGTTATTTCTTTAACATATTTAATAATTAATAAATCTGTTTCATTACTATCCAAAACATACAAAAAATAGTCAATGGAAATTAAACTGTGACCCTGATTTCTGAAATGCTAAATGAACTGAATGCTTAAATGAATTTGAGATTTGATGGTAGGCAAATACAACTCGGATGGCAGAACTACCAACGTTCATTCCATTTACAATTAAATGATATACAGAATAGATGACGAGAGGGAAGAAGTGGATTCTGAGGCCACAATCTTTCCTGCAGGCTACTGCAACTAATAATCCTGAATTTCGTTTGTTATTTTGTGACAAGGAGCCAATTCATCCAGGCAAAACATGGATTATGTAGTTTGAGCTCATTAGGTAGAATTTTGTTTTTTAGGTCAACGAGGAGCCCTGGAGATATCCTCCAAGGAGCACATATTCTAAACACCACCTGAGAAAGCAGCATGTAAAAGATGAAACAGATGGGGTAAAACTGTAGGTAGGGAGCTGAGAGAGTGATGGCAGAAATCCAGACTCAGTAGGCTTGGAGTCCTGAGGGGTCCTTGAGGAGGTACTGCATGGGGATCAGTGGATGATTATGGAAAAACAGGTGGGAGAAACATGGTAGATTGAAAAAGTGTTTCCTCCTGAAACAGCATTAAAATAATGACCAAAGGATTCTTTTAATAACATCAATCCACAAAGACAAACAAAAGAAGAGATGTGGCAGCAAAGTCTGGAAGCTGGAAGCAGGTCGATGAGGGCTAACTAATTTAGCAGACTAAAAGTGGCCAGAACCTGAGCCAACAGCAGAAAACAGCCAGAAGCAAGACCATTTGTATGGTCTTAAACTCAGTATAAACTTAGAAGTACTATGTACTTCCAAAAAGGAGGTTGTGCTTAAGAATGAATTTAAAATGGACTAAATGTCCACATAGCATCAGCTAGTCTGCCAAATCCAGTCCCTTACCCACCCTACCAGGCAGTTGCCCCTGGGTCACCCAGATAGAAGACTCATATTTACCTTCCAGAAAGGTTGAGGTAGAGTGAATCTGCAGCCCTCCATCAGGCTCAGCTGGGAATGGACTGAGCTTGCTAAAAACTGGAGATTCTGTGAAACACACACAGAAAACAAACTCTCACACCACTTTTCCCTGTTGACTCTGAGAAAACATTAGATGGCTTATACTCCATTCTCTGTTAGGCAGAGCAGAGATAAAACCTGCCAAGAGAGAAAATTGCAGACACCAAATCTTGAAGGTTCCTCAACAAAACCATCCTACAGTGATCAATTAAGATGGCACAAGAAACCTACACAAGAATCCCCCTTCAGCACATATACAAATGCTTACAGGCGCACACACACACACACACACACACACCAGGCTGTGAGTCAGGCCATCTCTCCTTTGATCTTTCACCACATGCCATGGTACTAGGAGTGCCTGAGGTCCACACTGCCAGCTCTGCTATGGGTATCCATGATAGGACTACACCTAAAGGAGGTGGGCAGGGCTCCCCTAAATCCCACCGATTTTTATGGAGAACACAGCATTGGAAAAATTCCAATGAACCCTATGCATAAAGGGATAATATAAAAATTATAAACAGAAAAAAATGAATAAAATCAAGAGAGCAAGGATCAACATGCCATCAGGTTTCTAAACAACTGCTTTGAAAACTCAAAAATTACTTCTATCAAAATTATTGTGTCTGTGGGAAAGCATAACAAAGGACTTTATTTATTTATTTATGGTACCACTGATTGGACCTAGGTGTGCTTAACCATTGAGCCAAAACCCCAGACTTTTTAAATTTTTATTTTGAGACAGAATCTCACTAAGTTGTTTACAGCCTCCCTAAGTTGCTGAGTCTAACTTTGAACCTCGATCCTTCTGCCTTAGCCTCCCAAGTGGCTGGGTTTGCAAGCACGAGCCACCATGCCTGGCCAAAGGCCTTTCTAGAAAAAATAAGGTTTCACAAAACATAATTGTCACCTGAAACTGAAAAATATGGAAATATCAGGAGAAGTATGATATTTAGAAATATGAGGATCAACACTAAAGGAACAGTTAACTGAACTGAGAACTCTTACCTCTAATTATAAGAATCAATATTAGGGCAGAAGTTTACTGTTTGGTTTTATACCTTGTAGAACTAATTGACTTTTAAAACTGTTTGTCTTTACAATATTGATTAAAATAAAAATTAAATTACATTAAAGTGAAAGAAAACAAAACAAAACAAGCAGAGGTAAATTAAGGTACAAAATAGTACATGCAGCATGCTTTTGACAAAAGAAATGGAGGTTCACTTGCTTGAATATGCCCAGATGATCTCCAGAGAAGAGGAAACAACAATTGTCCTCAAAAGAAACTTTAGGTTGCACTGGAAGGCTTCTTCTAATTGTGTATGTATTGTATGATTCTAATTTCTGAGTTATTTCTATTTCAAATCCTTGTAAATAACCATTTCTGTTTGTTTGAAGGACTGAAAGTGGCACCAGATGTTCATTTGTCAACGTGCAAACCAGATTTCAGGAATGAATTGTAGGGACTGATAAAAGTTTGTCTGGATTCCAGGCAGGACTAAATTTTTAAAATGTATGAACAAATTTGAGAACAACGGAGGAAAGGAATAAGGAGAAAGTAAATAAGTCTCATGTGGGTTGTTGGTGCCTTAGCACTGAATTCCTTGCCTATGATGGGAAAGAGATGAAACACTGAAAGACGTGGGAGGAGAGATAGTTGTATGTTTAGGATGCTTCACTATTACACATCAGCATGAAAAATACAACTCACACCTGATAAATGAACAGATAGACTTGTTGTAAGTTTGGTTCCCCAGAGATAAGTTATTTAGAGCTTTTTAATCAGCTTTTCAATCAGCTTTTCAATGAGGGTTTTCAATCACTTTAAAACAAATTGAAATACTAGGCACATTTTAATATTTCTCAAAGCTGGTCTACCATCCTTTATATTAGAAGGTAATCAGAAATTCCATTTAGTTTCTTTATGGTAATTTTCACTTTTTCCAAATCCTTTATTTCTGACTGTAGAAAAGAAGAAGTTATTTGAGTAAATTATCTGGTCCTGTAAATATGGATGTCTGCTTTTGCTAGCACTACCCTCTAGTGGATGCATAGACCAATTTTCACGCTACTCTAGCCATTTTCCTTGATAACTGGACACTCTGGAGCTGTGCTGTCCAATATGGTAGCCACTGATCACATGTGGCTATTAAAATTCATTTTAAATTTCTTCATTCACATTAGCAAAGTACTCAATGGTCATGTGAAGCTGTTGACTGCTCAGATATATAACATATCTGTCATCACAGAAAGTTCTAGTAGACTGTGCTGATCTAAAGTAACATGCACATTACAAAACATGGGAATGTAAATTTATTCAACCAAAAGAACTTTTCTGTCTCTTGACAATAAATGAGCCAAAGTTATCTCAATGCACTGAATTCTACTCTCAGCACCCAAAATCTGTGGAATCAAAAGCTGACTGCTTTTGACACTTGACTAAAACATAAAAAAAGCCCTTTTGTAGACAAATTAGATTTCTTTTAATCCAACAAAATTCATTACCTCAACAATTCCCAAGCTTTGAGGTGGCAAATATAATAAATTATTTTTAACATATTTTTGCTTTCTGAATTTATGAGATGCAATCATATGAGGCTCTCCTTTCTTCATTAAATTCAGAGAGATAGTAGAATAGAAATTCATTTCTTTTCCAATGAAGATTAATTAAAGGCAGAAAAAATTAAAGGATCTATAACTATCCTATAGAGTTACAGAAAATATTCATTATCACATCAATATTAAAGAGCAGTCTAGAGCATTCATGATAAAGTTAACATTTCTGATAGGGTTTTTTCTTATTCCCCAAAACATAATCCTATTACATCAACATCTAGAACTATGGGGCTTAACAACATTTAAGTAATAATGAACACCTGTAAGTTCTGGATAGAAAACAGTCCCAGTCTTTGAGGATAGTACCTGTTTCGTGAAATTAGTTCTTAGTGGTAGAATTCAGTCACATTGGTATTACACCCCTTTGCACATCATGGAAATGTGGAAAACAGGATGGTGAAGCTAACCAACCTCAAATATATGTGGGTATATCTACTTATTAATTCAGTCACCATTGATTGGTATGTTCCATGCATGGAGCACTGTGCTAGGCCCTGGGTATACAGCAGTAAATTGGACAAAGTCTTATAATTTCAAAGAGCAATCAGGATTAGTTTAATTACATTCAAATGTCATCTCTCCCTTGGTCTTGAGCTCATAAAGATTTAAGAATTTCTTCACTATACTGTAAATTTTATCTCCTGGATATTTAGTTTGCATATTAAAAGCAAAAACAGATGCTCCTTGACTCCTGTCTCTTTAAGTTTTTTTTAATATGGACACAATATCTTCACTTTATTTTTTTATTTATTTTTATGTGGTGCTGAGGATCAAACCCAGTGCCTCACATGTGCAAGGCAAACGTACTTACCACTGAGCTACAACCCCAGCACCCCTTGGCTCCTTTTTTTTAAATGGTTACAAATATGTGTTGAACCTTGCAGTGCTCACCAACTGACAAAGTTAACAAGTAAATAAAACCAAGACATGGCTCCAGGAGAAACGCATCCAGCACTATTGGAAAATAAAGAAAGCTACAATAAAGTCCTCGCTGTTCCAGAAGGACTAATGGAGATTCATAAAAAGAGAGAGTACATATGCTTAATTTCTCTTGCCCTTCCATGCCGAGAAAGGCAGGGCATGCATTAGGAAAAAACAGAGCCTGATGAATTTAGTCTGGTGGTGTGGAGTACAGAGGTCAAGGACAAGAAAGGCAAGGGAACAAGATGACATATTTTCAGAGGATATATTTATCCCAAGAGAAATAAATATTTTGGAACTGAATTATCAGGGACTCTTTTATAATTTGACCTAAGAGCCAAACATCTACTTCCTCCAAGTCTGAAAATTTATCATTCTGAAAAAGATTCTATTTTAGTCATGCTGGTTGACAGAAAGAGAATAAAAAATCATTTAAATGTGCTTTTTACTTACTTATTCAACAAATATTTTAAAACAAAAATATGTCAAGTATGATATACAGACTGATAATAATACAGAAAGGCAAGCAAAATGCAGTCTACCTTTGCGGGTGAGCTGTTTAAGTGGAGAAGGAAAGATAATTACACAAAAAGATAACTTGTGTTCTGTTAGAGAGATGGATAAATTCTTTGGGAACAAAGAAGATGTGATCATGACAGGGATAATCTAGGACATTTACAGAAAAATGTAGTATCTTCTGTGTCTTTAAGAATGATTAAGATGTTTCCAGAAGGAAAACTGAAAAGAAGGTATTCTAGGCAGCAAGATAAATTATGTCTTCTAGCTACAAATGTTCCAGGAAAACATTGTTCTGCCCTTATTTTGCACATTAATGAATGTATTTTCAAATTTGTGAAAATTATTTTATGATGGTACTTGTTGATTACAAATGTCTGTTTTACCAGATTTTATTCAGAGCCAACTGGATATCATACTTTAGGAGAATGTTGTTTGAAATGAACACATTACTGAAACAAAATCAATGGACCCAGTTTTTCATCATATTCTAGATATTTTTCCTCTACACAGAGAACTCCTCTTGTTATCACTATTGATAAGAATGGGGAAAATTTTGGAGTAAAACAAAAACCTTGCTAGCATGGGAGACTAAAAACTAAGAAGTCAGACAACTTTATTCTGAATTCCCCTTCCAGTGTTTCTCTAAATTTGGTCCATCGCAAAATTGGGAACAGCTCAATGATAAGCATCTAGACAGGGTTTCTCTCCTTTCCTATTTAACTCTTCTTGAATCTTACTCTTATACTTGTAAATTTTTGCTAAGATGTAATTTACACTTCATGAAATACAAAAGTGTTTTGTCAAATATATACATACATGTAACCTATTCTCTAAACAAAATTAAACCTTTTTATCAACCCTCAAAAATTCTCAAATTTCATCTCTATAAACTGGTATAATCATGATTGCTATCTTTAATTGTATACTTTAATTTTATGACCTGTATTACCAAGCAAACAGAAAATATATCTCTTCCCCCAAAAGAATGGTATTTAAATATAAACATAAGCAATACACAAACTAATAATTTTAATTTTACAATTACAGGTTCCATATATACATAGTAGTGATTTTAGCATGGAATATCAAACCATGATCATCACGAAAACCATTTATTAAGCATGTTTATCAGATGAAGACTGTAAATAACTATATTTCTATGAATGAAACAAAAATCCAAAATAGAATTACTACCAGATGTAAAATCCATAAAACAACTCAAAGTAGAACAATAATATACATAGAGTTCATAGTAAATACCTCATGGAATAGATGAGTTTCAACAGAGTCCTGAAGGAGATAGGGATATTATAGTAGTTGTATGTGTGTGTGTGTGTGTGTGTGTGCGTGTGTGTGTGTGTGTGCAAGAAAGAGAGAGAGAGAGAGAGAGAGAGAGAGAGAGAAAGAGAGAAAGAGAATGTGTGGGTTGGGAGCAAATAAGTATGAAACTGAATATGATCTGTGAAGCATTGGGCCCTATTATTTGCTTAATAAAAATATAAAATAAAAATTGAATCTAAAGAGGCCACATAATCCATTGAGTAACTGCTGAACGTGAATGTCTCAAATTTTCAAGCAAATCCCTAGATTCACAGAACTGCAGTACAAATGATACTGTTGTAGAAAATTTTGTTCTGATTTTGTGTATAATTAGCTGACATTGACCGTAGGTGGATATCTTGAGCTACTTCCCTTAGATGATTCTTACCATTAAAGATAAAATAATGCTTGTGATCCAAGGTTGTTATGCAGATGGCATCCTTTATAGATGAAAACAACAACAAGCACCTCTGGATCTGTGTGCATTGATTAATGTTACACTATTCACCTTTCACCACAGCATTGCAAACAGCCTCATACTGATGTGCAATCTGCGCTTGGACTTGCTTGCCTCTAATCTTTGAACTTATTCTTATCATTTACATGAATGTGACCTGTCTCTCCCAATTAGTCTGCAAATTCCCAAATGTCTTGAGCTTAGAGTTCTACACTTACGAATATTCACTAAATATTGAGGATAAACTGATATTAGATGGTCGCTCATAATGTAAACATAAAGCAACACACGGTAGATGCAAATCTTTGTTCATTTACTCTTCAAATATATCCATATGGCCCTTTGTAAAATAGGAAATAAATTTTATATATTAATTAAGTTTAGACATCTAAATTCATTTTTCCCCCTTAAGTTATAAATCTCAAGGAAGAAGTGACTATTTATCTCCTGTCAAAAATTGCCTAACAGAACACAAAAACCTTTAGTAAGATTACGTAATCTAACAATGTTCTGTGTTAGGCCAACCACTCTGGCTGGAGTACAGTATGAGCAGAGTGAGCAGGCTTTCAACAACTGTCTTTAATTGGGAAAATAAGCCTTTCCAAAAAAAATATATTGCATTTTAAGTCAATATATTATAGAACTATAGTGGTGGCGGAAAGGAGAGGTTACTAAAAGGAACTAGACAAGGGAGTAGGGAAATCACTAAGAGTAACTGGAAGTCTTTCTGGTGTAATGGTCTGATGAGTAGGTTACAATCCTGTTATCCATTTTAGCTGTGAAGGTATTTGAAGTCCATTACCAGTTGACTTTAAGTAAGGGAAATGGTCCTAAATAATTTGAGTAGGCCTATGGTAGCTCAAGAGATCCAGCCTGCACATCCTGACAGCCTGCCCTAAAATAAAGATGCAGGATTTGCCAGTCAGCACCCCTAACCACACAAGCCAATTCCTAGCATCAAATCTCTTAATATAGATCTCTAGTAGTTTTGCTTCTCTAATTGAACACTGACAGAATACACATTACAAATGCTAATGTCAATGTTTTTCTATAAAAACTTCTAACCCAGCTCATCATTTCCAGTGACAAAGAACTTGCCATAATTCCATGCTAGGATGTAAATATACTGAGAACATGAAGATTTTTTTTTAAAGTAAATTTACTTAAAATCATTTTAGAAATCTTTGTATTAACAGGTAAATAAAACTTGTATGTTCAAATATTTTAAACAGAACTTTTTTATTTTTCATTTCATTTATTTTTAACAGATACATAAAACCAAAAGAATTGCTTAGATTTGTATACATTGTATAATGTTTAAATTGGGTTAAACATATCTATGTCCTGAAATATTTATCATTTCTTTATGATAAAGTCATTTAAAATCCTCTCTTGCAGTTTTTTTTTTAACAATTTCCAGAGAATGGGGTAAAGCACAATATTGTAATATAGTTAAATATATTATATTTTAAATCAATTTCATTTTTATTTTCTATCATCAGAAAACCATAACCAAGAAAACATCCTTTAATTCATTCGATGTAACATATGAATTACAATAACCAAGTAAAAAAAATTGCAATCAAATTTTTCAGGTCATTAACTTCATAGGTTTTAAGGCATGTACTCAGAGTAATAGTTCAGCATTCCTAGCTTATTTATTTATGCAATAAGAGCCATTAATCATTCCCTTTGAGCTTAAGTGTCTATATTTGAACCTTGAACTAGAGCTCTGATATAGCAGCATACGTGAGGACTGCCAGTGAGGAATTTCTTTTCATACTTCAACAAACAATTTGGTTTAGTTCAAACATTTACTGAATAGTCATTAGTTGCTAAGAATAGAAATACTTTATGACTAAGTTTTTGCCATTTACTTATTAAAAGTCTCAAAGTATTAGCATTCAAATACATACAATATTGAAGAATGTTTAAGATGAGAAAAATCACCTTTATTCAGGTTCGGATGGAAAGTTTTTTCCAGTGACTCTCAAATGAAAGTATTTCTAATATTTTCACAAATTTGAGATATCTTTTTTCTTTGAAAACCATTCTAAGTGCCTTTGTTATGAAATTTTGTATCTAAATTACCACTAAATACTTTATTAATGAGTGGATTTGGAGAAAATTTGGCCAGCATTTATATTATAAAAATAGATGACAAATCAGAAAACTACAAATAAATGAATGTGAAGGGTGGGTGGGGAAGTGAATTTTAAAAGAAATTTACAAAAATAAGGAATGTAGAGCAAATTAAAATTAGGAAGTAAAATAGCAAAACAAAAGTTAAGGAGTAAAGTTCAAGCAAAATGCATTTAAGAAATTATACTTCTGGGCTGGGGTTGTGACTTAATGGTAGAACACTTGCCTAGCACATGGGAGGCACTGGGTTTGATTCTCAGCACCACATATAAATAAATAAAATAAAGATCCATCAACAACTAAAAAATATATATTAAGAACAATCATACTTCTGCCAGGCATGGTGGCAACACCTATAATCCCGGGGACTCCAGAGACTAAGAGGAGGATCACAAGTCCCAGACAAGCCTCAGTAACTTAGTGAAACCCTGTCTCAAAATAAGAAAAATAAATAAATAAAAGGGCTGGGGGTATAGCTCAGTGGTAAAGCATGCCTAGGTTAGATCCCTAGCACTACAAAACAAAACAAAGCAAAACCAAAAAAATATATATTTCTGTAGAACAACCAATTAACAACAAAATATTTACAAATCCCCGGAGAAAAGGTTATATAATATAATTAATCTCATGTAATTGTGTCTCTTTTTTCCATCAACTAGACAGGAGAAAGATCACTAAATGCTTAAGGCAAGAAAGTTGATCCTTCAGAATTCAGATTTAATATAATGGTAACATTGGCAATGACATTGAAATACACCCGTATTTTCCTTGTTAGAAATATCCAAGTAGTTTGACATCCAAGCAAAATATTTTCTTGTCAGAATGATATGTTAGGGGCACAGAACTCTTTTAAAAGGCTTATGTCTTTACATTAATAGCATAAAATAATGTTTGTCTACATCTACATTTAGCTCATGATGTCTGAGCATCTGGCACACTTTATATAAAGAACTTCTTTTTTGTCTTTATAGGATTGAATAGGTATAGATGCAACCTATTTGTGGAATCTTAACAGGAATATCTGAAGTCAGATCTGTTATTGACTCAATGCTGAAACTCTCATTTTTTCCCTCCTTTCTATAATATAGCAGATTTTGTGCATGAAAATTTGGTTTGGAGCAAATTTTTTGAAGCAAGACAAATGGACAGACTGATGCCAAAACATCCGATTTTATAAAGATCCCTTGCTTTAAATATTTTCTCTTCTGATTCATCCTGTAGTATAAAATAAAAACAAAGCATACATTTCTTCCAATCAAGACATTTAATTCCTTCAATACCTGTCAAAAGAAAACAGGGAATAAAGACAGAAAAATGGTAAACACATACCTAGTGAGTTTAATGTAAATCCCAACATGAAAAATCTTAACTACAAAATCCCTATTTTGCTATGTTAATCTTTTCATCCTTGCCACTGTTGAAGAATTTTCCTCTTCTGATATTATAAGTCCTGGGTGGTTTCCAAACATTCTCTAACCCTAGAGAAATTTCTCAAGGCTCTAACCTATTTGTAATGATTTATGAACATTAAAAAAAAAATTTAAAGATTTAAGTCCTAAGCATGGTCTCCCTCCTAATTAAGTTGCTACGTATATTCCTTCCTTAGGCATATTTCACATGGTGCTGTTTTGTTGGAATCAGCATGTTGGAAATTCCCAGGACTGTTTATCTGAAGCATTAGTTACTGACATACTGAATGCTTCCTGTAGTTGCACTTAATGCCCATGCATTAGAGGAGAAATGATTCAGTGATAAAAAGGGGTTGATGGGGTCAGTTCATCAGTTAAGTGATCAATTAAAATATTTGATACTGAAAGCAAGGAGGAGAACAAAGTGGGAAAGGAGATGATAGGACAGGGAGAAGTAAAGTAATGGATGGCATCCCATGAAAGATGCTTCATGTGGGAGTCACACTTCCAGGTCATTCAATTAATTCATCCAGCTAAGAGTCAATTAGTATCATTTTTATTTCTGTTGTACAAAGGAAGAAACTGATACATAGAGAAATAAAATAATTTGTCCAGTGATAACACAACTAGTCTACGATGAAAAGGGGATTCTCTTCACAATCTGCTATATTGAATCACCTAAATTGTTTCCCTGAATTAGACAGTAATATCTCTATAATCTGAATAATACTCTACCTCAGCAATGTCAGTAACTCCCAGCACAAAAGCCAGAATGGAAATGTTCTTGCTGCTTACACAATCTTAACATGTCACTAGATGATGAGATTTCTTCAGATTTCCTCAATTGTTTTGTTTCAAAATCTTCTCCTCCTTACCACATAATACTGTAAAAACATAGTTGTCACATAATAGTTCTGTAAAAAAGTAGTTCTCACATTTTCTCACTCCATATACTCCTCATGTTCTTAGAAATCTATAAAAGTTCTCCAAAATTTTTGATTTATATAGAATGTACCTTTATGTATTTACTGTATTAGAAATGAAATTGGAGAAAAAAATTAAAGGATGCATTTACTAATTACTTAAAGTAATAGCAATCCATTAATGTTAACATAAGGAATCATTTTTACAAAATTAAAAAAATAGTGAGAAAATTAGTATCATTTCGCATTTCTGGCAAACCTTCCAATGTCTAGCATAATAGATGATGATTAAATCTTCTGTATGCTTTTGCATCTAGTTTGTTGTGATCTGTTGTTGGGGTTGAGGTATACAGGGAAAACCTAGCTTCATACAGATACGTAGTTGAAAAAGGTAAACATATTTTAGCCTTTTTCAAATAATTATGGGTAATCTTCTTTAATATGACACCATATCTCACCAAGGTTAGTTCATAACAGAGTAGGTACAATAAGAAATAATCCATTTTAATGGAGATTTTATAATATTGTTGAATTAAAATGCATTGGTCTATCTTGAACAAAAAGTGAATTTTTATGCACAAATGATTTTGCAACATCACGCATTGATCATTAGTAAAATACTGGTTCACTGAATCTTCTGAGTGTTAATTTTACATTTCATTATCCAATATCATTTAATTATCCAATTGTTAGTTAAAAGTTTTTCCAAATTCTAATTTTTTCTTGAAGTCTCAAAATTTATCATTGGCAACAAATACCATCAGCCGTTTTGCTTGAAGTGACAGCCACATTTTTGTTCATTTCCAAAAAAAAAACATTCATCAAATATCCAAGTCCAACTAACCATAGTTGGCCTGTCAATCATTTCTTCAACTAAAAAGCACTATTACTTGGAAAAAGTGGCTCATCCAACTTGCAACTCACTTGCACAAATACTTTCCCCCAAGATATCCATCACATTTTGGTAGGGAGCAGAAAGTGCTTCATGCATATTTCTTATTTGTCATACACTATAAATAAACTACAAGAATTCAAGGATTGCAATTTAACAAAATTGATATTTTTTACTGCTTCATCAATGAGATTCTTAACCGAGAGTGTGGTTGTAGTAAACAATACAATAGCAACAAATATAGTCGTATGCATCATGAGGATAAACACTAAGTCTTCAAGAGTTTTGCCCACTACATTTGCCTCCCAGTACAAATGCCAACACATTGCAAGAGACAAATAATGTATTATTGTATCAATGAGAGCAGTTTGGACCTTGAAAACTCCCTGGAAGTGTATTAAGGAACCCCAGGGATTTGTAAACCCCAACTTGAAACGCACTATGTTAGAGAGCAAAACGAATATGTGAAGCTGTCTTAGATGAAAAATGGCTCTCCACTAACCTTGCTGACATAACTGCCCCCTCGCCTTAACCTGATACAGTACATTTAGGGAGGGGAAAAAAAAAAAACAACTCAAGTGCATTGAAAAAAAAAAAAAAAAAACTCAGGTGCATTAAAAAAAAATACTAAAGGTAACACTGACCAGTAAACTTTTGTCTATTGAGTTTCCACCAGTAGACCAACAAAAGGTAATGGGGAAAAAAATCATTATTTTTTATACAGTGTTTTTCACCATTTCTTTTTCATTCAACAAGACAAATTGTGGAAGAAGAAAAAAAAATGGACAGCTCAATCTAATGCCAAGAACACAAAGAAGGGTGGTGCTCCCTGATTCGGGTGGCAGCTGTTTCTTGTAACCAAGACACGTTTTGTTTTCTAAAACAACATGAGGACCAACTAATGACTAAAAATGCCTGCTGTAAAATTAGCGTAGTTGTATTTTTATTTAGTTTGGGGAACTTTACCAAAAACGAGATCAAACGCTGTTTAAAGGAATTGTTTGAAGTGCACTGAAATAGAGGTATGGTGAGCAATTTTATGATGCTAGGTCTCCTCTTTGATACATACTGCAAAAAACCCTGGCAGACATTTGTGTTCAGCTACAGGGCTTGATGAGTGACTGTGTGATCAAAACGGCACAGCCTGGTGGTGAAGACCAGACTGCAATGGCTTATCATCCCATCTTCTGGCAATACTTAACCCCTTGGCTATGTACAAAACAACAACTAAGCAGCATTTATCTTTGTTACTGTAATGTTGTTAAAAGAAACTATTTTCTTGGCATGCACACCACAGACAGAAAAATCTTGCAATAATCAATGGGGGGGATGATAAAACTCAATTCTCTGTTCTTCTAGAGGGCATCTGTGAACACAATTTTTTAAAAAAGTATGGATTGATTCAGAATGACTGTGCCAACACTATCCAACAGAAATTACAAACAGAAGTCCTTCATAGATGTTCTGACAACTTCCCTACACTATAGGGGTACCTCTTATTCTTGGTTTTGCCAATGTCCTAATGGAGGCAAAACTAAAAGTTAAGTGTAATGCCCCATGCTGTGTGTGTGTGTGTGTGTGTGTGTGTGTGTGTGTGTGTATGATTTGAGCATCTATGCTTTTAGCTAAAGCATTTTTACCAGCTTTATTTAAGGGAGTATTCTTCCCTTAAATAAATGTGCTCTCTTCAATAAATGTCTCCCTCCGGTAACTTATTATCTAAGGATTTCTCTGTTTAGTATAGACTATTATTGTACCTGCCTGAGTAACTAGAAGTCTGTCATCCTCCTGGATGATGATGGTAAGGCTAAGAACAAAGGTTTTCTGCATCCCAGTGCTTAGCACAGTGCCTGACATACAGAAGGAGCAATAGAAGTACATATCTTACATTCCACGAGAGCAGAAATTTCCTATTGCTGAATCCTCAATGTCCAGAGTAGCAGTTGGAATGCAGTAGACTATATTGATTGAATGGCACAATTATGTTTAGTGACTCACATATCCCCCACAAAAGGTTTAAGAAACTGTGTTTATTTTCTATTTATTTTTAAATTGCATTTTCTATGCTATGCATGCACTTCTGGGACTTCTGTGTATACTGATGTGCTCTAGGTTGACTCTAAGTTTATAAATTCTTCAAGAACCAGAAGCAATTATAGTATCCAAATGTAAAAACTCTATTCACATTTCTCTTTCCAACAGTAGATTCTATTGATCATTCATGGTAAAATGTCATATTCTTAATTCTGTCATAATCCAAGATAAACTAAATGAAAATATTAAATCTGTGCCCTTCATATCTTACTTTCTGCATCCACCAATGAAGTTGAGAAAATTGAGTAAGTCTATGGGGAAAAAAAAGAATGCTGGGAATATTAAATAATTTGCAGTAACTTGCTGAAAAATCAGAAATAACCACAAAAAAACTTTGAAGATGAACCATTACAGATCAATGAAATTAATAGAAGCACTTAATAGAATACTCTTATCTCCCTTCCTTTACTCCTGGTTTTGATCCAGGTTTGTCCTAAGACAGTTCCCTAATTGTGGGGACAATAAAGACATCTAAGATGTGGCTTGATGTTAGGGTCCTTAAACAAGTCAAGATGGCGCCTGGCATTTTGCCAGAGGGAATGGTTTGTGAAGTAACGCCAGTGAGCCATTAAGATGATAGAGATTCCTTAATGACTGACTACTGTGTCTAGATTATGTCAATTAAGTTAAGCTGTGTGTAATCATTAAGATGATGATTCCTTATTGGTTGACTGCTGTATCTAGTTTATGTTAATTAAGATAAGCTGTGTGTAATTAGTTAAGTATATATACCTCACTGTCCTGTAATAAAGCGGCTCCCTCTGTATCAATCTTCACAAGTTCCTTGTCACTCACCCCCTGGTTATTTTGCCCAGCCAGACTGCGGCAGCTCAGGAGGCAGGGATATAGTACTGTAGCTCTTGGATCTAACAATGGCCATTATGCATAAAAGAATGAAGGTCTACAATGTCTGTTTGCTGTATAATGGCTACTAAGAGAAAACACCCCCATAGAGACAATACTGAAGTTCAGTTCTCCAAATTAAAAATTCACTTTAATATTACAGTGACAGTGTAATCATATCAAAGTCAAAAAATAATTGATGAAAATGAGCTTTGTTGGTTTTGATGTGAGGTGTCCCCAAAAATATTATGTGTGAGACAATGCAAGCAAGTTTAGAGGAGAAATGATTGGGTTATGAGAGCCTTTGTCCAATCAGTGAATCGTTTTTTGTGATGGGATTAACTGGATGGAATGCCTTTGAGGTATATATTTTATATCCAGAGTATGGAGTCTCTCTCTACTTCCTGATCATCATGTGAGCCACTACTGCCACTCTCTTCCACCATAATGTTCAGCCTCACCTCAAGCCCCAAGGAATGGAGCCAGCTGCCTATGGACTGAAATCTCTGAAACCGTTAGCCCTCAAATAAACTTTTCCTCCCTTTAATTTGTTCTGGTCAGATCTTTTAGTCACAGAAGCGAAAAAGATGACTAAAGCAGTCTTTTGACATTACAGTCTCTAAAATATTTAAGTACTTAAATCAGGATTTGATTAAATATGTCAATAGAAATGGGATCTAGCTAATTTCTTTATTAGCATTACATTCTTCAGATTGTGCTACATTTTATTTTTATAATTTGTACATTGGAGGTCCTCTTATAATAAATCTTCTCAAAAATAGTTTTCAGTAACAACAAACACAAATATAGGACAAAGTATATGATTATATACTGAATTAAATACTGAATTAAATTAAATACTGAAGTGATATATATATATATATATATATATATATATATATATATATATATACATACATATATATACACATACATATATATATAAATTAAAGTAACAACCATGGAATAAAAAATAATAAGAGAATGTCTTATAAATAAATGTGTAAACTGGAGTGAATAAAATTATTTATAGAATATGATAATTGCAATGAATGGCATTACCTAAAGCTCAGCTGTTTGGGTTAAACAAAAAACAAGAACAAGAGGAGCTCCTCCCAGACCACAGCTGCCCATGCCAGCTTCTGTGTGGGTTACCTCTACCCCTAATCCAGGGCCCCTGGCCTTCTCAAGCCATGCAGAATGCCACCACAGGCTCTGCACTTGGATGTGAATGCTTCGGGCCTGGCAGATGAAGTGGGGATGGGAATTCACAAGAACATAATTAACACCAACATGGTAAATATGGCTCTCACTCATAATTGTAAGTTGGAACTTCTTTAAAATAGTTTCATTTATATTCTGAAGTACTCTAAGGTAAAGAATTTGAAGTACCATGGAGACGTCTAAACACGCACAAAACTGAAGTGATCTCCTCTCAGCCTTCCTAGGGGGAGGAGTTCATGACATGCAGTGAATTTTGCTTCTATTAATTAGCCAAACTGGTAGCCCAGTACTGTCCCCTTTTTTCATAGAAGGCCATAATCACCTTTATCCACGTTCTCCTATTTCCTAAATAGTCTCCCTTCATCCCCATTCCACTAATGAATTGGCTTCCCCAAAGATTCTGAATCATCTTCTAATCATTAAATCCAAAGACTGGTATTTACCCCATGTTATGTGTGATTTTACTGAATTACTCCATCTCCTGTTCTATTTCTGCCCCTCATCTTCCATTTGAAATAGGTCTTTGATCTTCTCACCCTATCTTTCCTTCCTCAAAGATTCTACTTACATGACCTCAACAAGCTCCCTACTATAAGGTGAACTTCTGAATCTATATATTTATTCTTAACTTTGCCCTGAGCTTCAGTTCTGCATCTTCAGCCACCAAGGGACAATTCCACTCATCACTTCAAATACAATATACTTAAAATTGGACTTTTCAAGTTGGCCTCAACTACCAATTGGCTTTCCTTTATTTTTTCCTTTTATTTCTGTATGTAACAGTCTTTTTCCAAACCACAAATATGTATTTTCAAATATTAAATATTACTAATTATTAGATATAATTTTCTATTTATACAGGTCAAAAATGGTCGAATACCAGTGATTTCATATGATTTCCATCATAAAACTTCCAGCCCTTTTGATTCCAATTCGCTCTAGTAACCTCCTGATTTCTGAACTTTATTTCTCTACCTAAAGTTCATTCTGAAGGGAACCAATTTATTAATTCCTCTGAAATACTCACCTTTGAGAATTTTCTAAAGTGAAAAGACTAAATTTCCTCATTTTTCATACATGCACATTATGCAATTGGCCCTCAAACCTACATTTGTAGTCTCTTATCCCCCACGACCTTTAGAGTTCCTTGTTCCAAAATCACATTGATGTAAACATCATCTCTCCTCTCTTTATTCAGAGAATTCTCTCTTCCTTTAGAAATTCCTATGCCCATAGACTTGACCATAAACTTACAGAGCCTACTGACTTCTCCACTGTCACTTTTTACTTTTTAACTAATTTTACTCATTGTCCTTTGCACTTGAAGGCAATATATATATATATATATATATATATATATATATATATATATATATATATATATATATACATACATACTATGTTAACTCTCTATTTCCTCATTAAGCAGTGTATGTATAGAAAGTGATCAAAAAGCAGTTTTTCCTGCTTTTGTGATTTCTTAAGTGATCCAAATCCAGCTCACTTAATTCACTCTTCGGAAAATAGTTGTTCTGCCCAGAGATGAGATATCTTTTAAAGTCATTTTCACTTCTGACCCTACTTCCCATCAATGCTAGAGTAGTTCATGCTATTATGCACTTGAGGACCCATCTATCCCCTGAGCAGACTCCTAGATTTCATCTGAATGAAAACTGATGAAAGATACAGAGATTTTCCCCAGATTTTGAAATTTGTAGACTAGACTTGAATTGCTTTATTTCTCGAGCAATGAAATCTTGGGTAGATGTGTAGCAACATATCTGAGAATCTACTAAATCCAAACAGTTCAGTGACTACAGTTAAATTGAGAAGCTTTGATACATGAGTCCTATTTTCATGGGCCCTCATATCTGTTATCTGAACATCCAGGCAAGAAAATGCTCCTTTTGTCACCAAGTCATAATTGTCTAGCTCTTCCACTGCCTGCTTGATTTATTTTCAAATATCCTTGAGCTTTGTCTTCTCATGGGTATAAATAAAATAACCCTTACAAACTCTGTAGTTCCTCTAATGTCCTCTATCCTTGTTTCATCTACCCAGCCAATTACTGAGATTCAATATGACATCATTTAAAAATAAGCCACTTTATGATTGTAGATAGTGCCCTAAAAAAAGCAACTCAAAACCATAAAGTTGTATTTCTTAGGAGATTCCTTTTGCATTATATATTTTCTTTTATTGCACAAAGGAAGAAAGGCAAAGAATATGTTGTTTTTAACCATATAATACTTCTGCTATTCATAAATAAAGGTAAAGATAAAAAATACTTTCTGTAAAAAATTACTTTCTGTAAAAATACTTTCTGTAAAAAAATACATTTCTGTAAATGATCATTAGTTCATTTTCAAAGGCTACTTAACAAAAAGGAGTGAAGAGAATTCAAGGATTAGACTGTTAAACTCTAGTAAGGAAAAATAAATTAGTTCAGAGAATTACAAAAATATGTAGACAGGGAATATATTAAGCTAAATCTGCACATTTAATGTTAAAACAGAACATACTAGTTAAATTTTGTAAGTATGTGATATGATAGTATACAAGGTCACTTGGTTTAAATTCATGATAAATAAAAATTAAGATCGTGTTTACTTAAATGTACTGTATTCATTTATTATTGAGCCACACGAACTGAGTTGCTATTTTAACATTGGTTAAAGATTAAGTCTGGTTGTTCTTAAACTTCCTTAAGTCTTTATACTTTGTAATTAAATGGAAAGATTGCACTTAAAGTTAATTTCTCTGCCAAATTAGGAAGGGAAGAAAATTGATTGCACAGAGTAGAAAAATTTCTCTTAAGTCATGCTGACCTAAAAATGAGGGCAAAATGGAAGAAAAGATTCGGGGATTTTTTTGTTGTTGTTGTTTTGTTTTTCATTACAGTCTTTGTTTCTCTTTAATTTTCTTGAAATAGATTACAAAGTTTTCTTTCTTTTTTTTTTATTTGTTCAACATAATATTATTAGAAACCAATAGAATCCCATCAGTAGAAATTCACATTACCATTAATTCTTTCTTAAATACTTTATCTGTGAACTAAGTTAACGATAGCTTTTAACTGAACATAATAATTCATTTCTCCAGGTGAAAAACAAGAACATTTCAATATGCTATATTTCAATGAACACCCCAGGGTATTTATGGAATGCCTACTGCAGGAAAATGGTTTAATAATTTAAATTATATTTTATAAGAAATCCAAGTATAAGGTACAGTTGTTTTGATTCTGCTAATATGAGGTGTGGTAGGCAGTCTTCACAATGGCTCCCAGTGATCCTTACCTTTTGGGGCTTGAACCCTTGTGGTGTCCTGTTCCACATCATATAAAGGTCCATCTGTAAGAAGCATAGTATTACATAATAAAGAACTTAACTAACTTTCATTTCTCCTTCCTTGTAGGGAACTTCAAAATCCTTGGAATTTCCTGAGTGATAAGAGTGTCTTTCATTCAAGATGAACACTCAAACTACACCTGGGTTTATGCTAACAAGGTGACTCATGGTAGGCCCCAACATAGTTTCAAGATAAGTTTGGTTTTACCAGAATAAGCAACCATGTCATCAGAGGTCAGTCTGACCTTTTGAGAAGAAATGAAACACTAAGTTTAATTCAATCACGTGGCCAATGATTCAATTAATCATGCCTATACAAAGGAACCTTAATAAAAACCCTGAACTCTGAAGAAACTCAGAAGAGCTCCCCGATTAATAATGCTCAAAGATGTGCTGCTAAGGTGGCAAGTCCTGAAGACTTGCCACCTTAGCAGCTAGAAACTTGGCATTTGGGACCCTTCTAGACATTCCCCTATGTGTTTCTTCATTTGATTGGTCCTACTTCTTATTCCTTATAATAAAAGAAAAATCATAGAATCGTAATAACTCTGAGTCATTCTAGCAAATTATTGAACCTGAAGGGTGGTTAGAACTCTAGAATTTGTAGCCAGTTTGTGAGAACTAAAGATAACCTGGGACCCCCTGTGCTTGTAGCTGATGAGAACAACCTTGTAGGAGACTGTGCTCTGAACCTGTGAAATTTAACCAAACTTGGGGAAGTTAGAGTGAGCAGTGTATTTCATTTGATGTGACACTTCCAAAAGTCGGTTACAAAAGTCAGTATGACCTATGCTCAACCCCTCTCTATGATCCCTTGCTTTGGAGGAAATACACTGCCAAGTGGTAAGCCGTCTAGGAAGAATTCATTGGTGATAACCTGAGATCTCCAGCCAACAGTCATGTGAGTGAATCTCTTAAGGACTCAGATCCTCTAGCTTCACCAAAACTTTTAGATGGCTCTCTCCCCAGGTGACATTTTGGTTGTAATCCCATTTGAGATCCTGAGCAGGAACTAACCTACAAAGACACTCCCAGATTTTGACTCACAGAACCTGAAGATGGAAAATGTTTGTTGTTTTTAACCATTAGGCTTGAGATAATTTGTTGCACAAAAGTAAATAGCTACTCCACCAGGGAATTTGAAATTATTTGCATTTTGTTTTAAGATTCACATCTCTTGCTTTCCAGTTTATCTCAAAGAATAATTTAACTGTTCCTTTGCTGCTGTCTTTGATTTTCAGGGATCTCAGTAAATTAGAATCTTGTCCCCATTAACAAGTGACATTGCTCCTATTGACTCTAGCATAGTCAAAACCAACCCCCAAATCTCAGTCATTTATCATAAAAAGAAGAAAAGGCATTCTCATATGCACCCAGATACACAGGTCCTAGGCCATAAGTTCTGATCTGAATGGCTTCGAAGATGGACAAGCTAGTGCCTAACTTCTCAAGCTCCTCTCATTTGCAGACAATGCCTTTATTGAACTTATGAGAATTTGCTAAGCTCAGATTCTGAGCCAGCCCTCACCATGGCAGTCTGCATTCCAATGGGCTTAGGCACAGCAACATGCAGCAGCAGGGTTTAATTAAAATCTTGCTGCCTAAGTATATGCATGTCTCTCACCTGCAGCCTTCCTCTCCAGCCCTTTCCCCTGTGCGCGCGCGCGCGCACACACACACACACACACACACACACACACGCAAAAGAGAAAAAAGAAAAAGAAAAAACTCCCCCACCTTACTTTCCACATGTGCCCAGTCCATGAGCTTAAGCTACTTAGTTGGTGTCCATTCATTGCCCACCCTGGAATTGAAGCACTGGACTGAAATCTGACTACCCTTAGGTTCAACTAGTCTCTTGGTAAATTTGAATCTGAACTCTCCCTACTCTACATACTTCTACTTCCTCTGGAAATGCACATTCCCTTCTGCACCCGCGGTTTACTGCTAAGGTTGCAGTGTGTGTCATGGCCACACCCATGTGGATATGGTGGAACATCATGGTTGGTTTTAGCGAAAGACCCGAGAAAGGTTCTACTGGGTAGAGACAAAGGATATGCTTAAAACGCATGAATATTTATTTTTTAAAATTCAATATTTTAAGTAATTTTTTAACGTGTAAAACATTCAGAAATTACCCTAACATTGTATATTCATATGCATGGATGATAATGCTATAATAAAATGAAGAATATAGAAATAGACATGAAATGTATAAAAATGGATTATGTTGGAAAAGGGAAAACATACAGTAATGTAAAAGGATCTTAACTCATTTTCTCCTTCTCTTTTCACGCGCGAGCATGTGTGTGTGTGTGTGTGTGTGTGTGAATGTGTGTGTTTTATCCAAGGTATTTGGGACTCACAGAACCTAGAATGCAAACTCACATTTAAGATTAAAAGACAGTTTTGTGGCTCCTTGTCATATACCCTAAGATAAAAGGGACTATCCAAAAATCCAGATTCTCCTTTCCCAAAAAATCTATCTGCAGCTCTACCTTGCACTTTAATAAAATAGCAAGATTGAGATGTTATCATGTTTTATTACCTTCATGAAAAACAGGTGAGGACAGGGAGGATAGATGGAAACACTGCAGTAACAAGCACATTTATCGTTTAAATCTTCACTCATCTAGACTATCCAAATTTGGAAATTCAGTATCTTATCCTAACTCTGCTTTTTTTTTTTTTAACCCAAAGAATAGGGAAAGAAATTTTTTAAAAAGTAAAATAGTCTCATGTGTTCTGACCTTTTTCTGTTGGGGGATCTGAAAAATATGCTTTCAAAAACAGGTGTTTGATATTTTTCTTTCTGTTCTCTTTGGAAGAAGAGAGCAGGGAGCAGAAGTTTCCACTGTCTTCTTCTAAGTGCTGTTTTTTATCTACCAGCCGTGCATAGTGAGGACAAGAGGTAGATTACAAAATCAGTTCAAGCCTTCTTCTTATGATGAGAGTTACTATGAATTATTGAACTGAAGAACTGGGCAGGACCCCAGCTGCTCACAGGCAGTAACTCTCACAGTGGAGATGAAAGGAAAGCTGGCTGAGAAACACGGACAGAAGTTTAACCTTCCCCTTACCAAGCATAGTAACTAAGTCCATTTTGTCTTCACATTGAAGTTGGGTGGGAACTTTTCTTTCCAAAGAGAACACTAGAAAATCCTTTTTCCCTATTTTAATAATCAACTCTAGATTAATATTCTAACACTTATAGTATGCAATTTTCCATTTTGGAGGGCTATCTTTCAGGAATGTGGTACCATGGGTCCTAGGCATCTATGGTTCCTTATCCAGATTGAGCCAATTATGTTTCCAAAATAGTTTTCAAAAGTCTTGGTACTGAACATGCACAGATTTTTTTTTTCTTTTGTCATTATTCCCTAAACAATGTAGCATAACAACTATTTGCAAAGCATTTACCTTGTATTAGGTATTATAAATAATCTAGAGATAATTGAAAGTGTCAAAGAAAATGATATTCTACCATTTGCAGTAAAGTGGATGGCACTAGAAAACATTGTTAAATGGAATAATTCATATGCAGAAAGATAAATACTGTATGTTTTCTCTCATATGTGGCTGTTTAAACAAAGTCAACTGAAATGTATAATATTATCTGAGGCTGAGAATAGTGGCATAGAGGGAGGTTGAATAAGAGGTACTCAAATATAATTAGAAGAAAAGATACCCAAAGAAAAAAAATGTTTGTAAAATGGGTATCTACTATTGTTCAACACAGTCGGGTGACTATAGCTCACAATAACCTGTCATGTATTTTATGAATCACTAAGAAAGGATTTCAAGGCCTCCAAACACAAAGTGATGGAAACATTATTTGCCCTTATTTGATTGGTACATCTTGCATATGTGAATTGATATTTCACACTGAACCCCATAAATTTGTATGATTATTATGCTAATCAAACAAATTTTAAACATTTAAGAGGATGGAAAATTTAATTACCCTGATTTCATCATTACACACTATATTCATGTACGGAATGATCACACTGTGCCTCATAAATTTGTGCACTTAAAATAATAACAAAAATTATTTGTAAACTATCTGTACACTGAAAACTATAAAAATCCCATGGTTCTATTTAAATTTTTTGCCACAAGAAATATCATCCTTTAAATGGAAACAAGTGTGGATGAATATCTCACTTCCTAGCTATTAAAGAGATTATAAAGATAAGTAATGGAATAGCAGAGTTCTTTTATGTCCACAGTGGTTTAAAGTGAGCAAATTAGCCTTTGACATAGGAACATTATGTGAAAATTAAATAAGCAGTGCTCAGTAAATGCAAGTTCCTTCCTTTCCTACCACCCCATTTTCATCCCCTTATTTTTCCACAAGTACTTCTATATCTCCCAAAGTAAAAAATTAGAAATTTAATCTCTAATTTTTCTGTTTTTAAAGTGCACCCATCATCTGCCCAGTTTCTGTCAAATTTTTTCACATAAATGCCTTCTCCTGACATTTTTCTATCCTATTACTCTTCTTTTATTTGATTCCTTTGCAGTTTCTCTTCTGAAATATTGAAGATATCCTTATTACCTCCCAAGCTCCAACTGATCCTCCCCCAGGTCACTGATGTCAGAGTTGTCATTGTGACTTCTTCTAAAGCACTGGTCTCCCAAATAGCAGCAAAATAAAGCTACTTTCATTTATCACATGTAGAAACCATTTTACAAACATTTTTTCCTTTGGGTATGTCATGTATTTTATAAAAAATCATTGCATTTCCCACTATAAAGGAGGGAATCTTCAGTAAAGTCACAAACATTAGGCTACTGCAAGTATATCTTTTTTTTTTTTTTTTTTTTTTTTTTTTTGGAATGCTGGTAAATTTTGCAATTTGCTTGTTTATAATTTGTCTTGCCTTCAGTTTTAGGGTCTCCAGTGGTGAGATCACTTTTTTGCTTTGGTTTAGTTCAGTTTGAATTGTTTTTTTTTTCTAAGGTAACACTATAAACTCAGAATATGACTGAATGAATGACATAAATTTAAGGCTGATGCCTGAAATTGAGGATTGGCTTTGCATACTAGTCAACTGCCCATCAACCCATTAGTCAACTGTGTGCCTCCTACACAGTGTGTGGCAACTCTGCATTTTGTCTGCCTCTAGAAACATTTATCTGATTTTCAAACTGTCAGCATCACTTTTCCAAAGGTTAACTAAGGTAGAAAGAGACATGTGGAGTTGGATTGACAGTAATGAACTCTACATGTTCAAACTTGAAGGTGTATCATTTTGGTGTTTGCATAATAAAATCTCTCTGAGTGATTTATGACACACATGTATGAAGAGTATTTTGCCTGCAGTAGTACCAGGAAGGGTTTGATCCTTCAAATCCTTGAGAATCAAAGACAGACACACAACAGCCGCCATTGGGTGATGTAGAGGAAAGGTTTTCTCATTTGGGGAAAAAGCGACAGACCTGAAGTTAAGTGATGTGCCCATCATCATGAAGTAAAATGAAACCTCTATGTTAACACAGAGCACACAGGTTGTGAACTTCCTGTGGAAAAGTCCACATTACTGCTACACTATATTTTTAAAATATTTTCAATTTCTATTTGAATATCTCTATCCACTGCACTGAAGCTAAGTGACAGGGCAAACAAACTTTATATAGAGGACACATAGCATCAAAGATTGTTCAGGAGGAATGTCCCAACATTAATCAACCTTGGTTTAGTAGTTTTAAAATTCAAAACTTTCTGGAAGGGAAAAAAAAGGAACAAGAATCAGAGGAAACCAAAACCATGTAGGATGGATTTCATTATGTAGTAGAGGTGTTAAATTGATAGACTCTATTCCTGGCTGTATTACTCCTATTTCTCGCCTTTATCCCACTTTAGTGCTCATATTGAAATTTCAGTCTTTGGCCCTCTTTTTTCCTTTTTAACTTAGTTTCTGGAGAGCAAGTATTTTGAATCTCAGACCTATGTGCTCCTGGACTCCATGGATGAAAATGGTGGGTATGCAAAGCTTATAGCCAAAATCTCCCTGAAACTTTTATGAATGTGCAGATGTGTAGTTTACTGATACTGAGCAAATAATGTTAATGAAATTGTCATAGGGTATAATACTACAAAAAATAAGTCTGTAATTACTGCCATTAAAAAAAACAGGTTTTTACAATAAGGCCTATGGAGAAATCAAAAAAGTATTTGTTATATTTAGAAATACAAAGAAAGCACTAACTAAAAGTGTGTGGTCAAATCAAAGAAACAAAGAGTTAAACTGTCATTTCTGTGCTAGCCGTGGGTCAAGTAGAATTATGGTAACACTAATTCTCCTGCCCTCTAAAAAGGTCACCCTCCAAAAAAAATTTTTGCAGGAGTGCTACAGTAGAATCCTGCCTGATGGCCCTTTTTTCACTCCCCACTGATGGCTATACTGGGGCCACCAGATGCTATTTGGATGACACTTCACTTGGGATTGGTGATAGCCCCAAGTGGTTTCCTACCCCCAAATTGGATGAGTAGATTTGGATTTAAACAGAATTTAGACAATAGAGACTAAAGGGATGGGATGAGTAGCAGTTGCCACCATCAGCACATCCTGGGAGCAACAATGAAATGGTAAGAAGATACTCAGGGTTTGGGTTTACTGATAATGCGGCTACCTGTAATTGTAGCCACAACCAATAGGTACAATCAACATAGGTTTTCTGAGACTGAAGTGTGTAGACAGCATAGACAAAGCAGACATACACCAGGAAAACCTGTAAAGGATGAAGAAACAGACAGCCTTCAGACCTAGGTCTGGTCCCAGCAGGTATGACAGGAGTCAGGGGAGAATCAAGAAGGAAGCACTTCAGATCAAGGTGCTGTTCTGAAATCCTTTTAACTAGGCGAATGCTGAATGTAAGAGGAATCCCAAATTAGACAAGAATGAGCATGGTATTTGTGTCCTTATCCTCTTGAGCATTTGGCTGGGAGCTGCCCCAGGCAGCATGATCTCATGTGTGGGATCCAAAGAAATGGAAACAAGAGGGGTCAACTAATTCAGCTCCCTGCAGAAGACTTTCCTGAAGAGAGACATGATCAAGGCATCTTCATGATCACCACCAGATATAACATCTCTATCATGTTATCCATAGAATTAAATATTAAAACTACAAAGAAATCATCTAAATACTACTCTCTGGTCTTACTCTGTGTTTGGGATGGCATGGCATGGAAATGTTGAGAGATAGGCAGATTAACAGAGACAGTGAGAGGTAGAAAGAGAGAGGGGGAGAGAAAGAGGTAATGACAATCAGTCAAGAGCAAACTTCAAGCAAAAATGAGAGCTTCTTCCTCTTTTAATAGCATTTAATAGCATTTTTGAAAATACCATATTTTCAAATAGTATTTGAACTAACACATAGAGAATAATTGACTTTTAAAGTTGATAGCATTTTTTAAACACTCAAATCTTCTAAATAGGAAACTTAATCAGAAACAAATCAGTGTAGAAATGTGTTAGTGTAAATGGGGAGAAGAGTGTCTCTGTGCAACTCTGTATCACACTGTTGTTAGTGATTTTTTCAGGAATAGAGCTGTGGTTTGAATAGGGTTTGTCCCTCTGAACCTCTTGTTGAAGTTTAATCTTCACTGTGAAGTCCTGAGGGGGTGGAAACTTAATCTGGCCATGGAAGGTAGAGGTGGGTCCTCTCAGAAGTGATCAGGAGTAGACAGTCGTCAGGCTGGAGACCCTATGACTGAAAGCTAGTGGCTTTCTAAAAAGAGGAAGAGATCACAGAACACAATAACCGTGGGCAGTGTTTCTCTTGCAGTGTGATGCCCTGAATTGCTGCAGGACTCTGCCAGCAAGAAGGCCACTGCCAGATGCAGCTTCCTCATCTTGTACCTCCAAAGCAGTGAGTCAAAATAAACCTCTTTTCTCTATAACTTACCCATTCTGAAGCACTGTTTTCTACAACAGAAAGTGAACTAAGAGAGGAAAAAAATATCTTTTCATTCATAGGAGCCTTCTTCCATCTCCATCTCTTTGTCTGGCAGAAATCAAAGTTTTGCTCACAATGTTTTTCTGAAATCCTTTCCTTTCAAATTATTTTTTTTTATTTCTTTCCTGGTAATGGATCTGACAGTACATACTGTGACTCTCAATTTGCTATGACTTCTCTTACTAGAGTCAAGTTTCCACTATAGATTTCAGTTTGCATCTGACTGATGATAGTGAACATTCATTGAGGGGCTTAACATCTTAAGACTACAAAAAAAAAAAAAAAGAAAGAAAGAAAGGAAAATATCAGTAAAACTAAAATTTGGCTTTTTGGTAAACAAAATCAATAAACCTTTAACTAGACTTTAAAAAATGAGAGACAAACTGAATAAATAAAATTATAAGTGAAAGAGGAAACATTATCAATAACATTACAAAACACTCATAAGAAACAAATATGAATAATCATATACCATAGAAGAAATGGATAAATTCTTAGAAACATAGGATCTATGAAAACTGAATCATGAATAAATAGAAAAATCTGAAGAAGCCAATAATGACTAATGACCTTAAATCAGTAATTAAAGACCTTATAATAAAAATCTTAGGATCTCATAGCTTCACTAGTGAATTCTACCATTTAAAGAATAATACTAACACTTCTCAAACACTTTCAAAATATTCAGGAGGTGAATTTTACAGAATTAGTACTACCCTGATATCAAAGCTAAATAAGTCACTACAAGAAACAACAAGGCAGAGGGGAGTGAAAGGAGGGGAGGGGGATATGGGGGTAGGAATGATAGTAGAAGGAATCGGACAATATTACCCTATGTGTATATATGACTACATGACCAGTGTGATTCTACATCATAAAATTATGTATAGAAGGGAGGTGCCTCAACATAAAAAAGGCCACATACATGACAAACTCACAGCAAATATCATACTCAATGTCAAAATACTAAAAGCTTTTCCTCTGTGATTAGGAAGAAGGCAAGGATGCCCATTTTTGCCACTACTATTCAACATAATACCAGAAGTTCTAACCAGATCAATGAGATAAGAAGAAATAATAAAATTCATACAAATACGAAAAGAAAAAAGTAAAATAGTCTCTGTTTTGAGTACATGATCTTATATAGCCTCCACCAAAAAAAAAAAAAAAAAAAAAACTGTTAGAAAATTCATTAACAGGGCTGAGGTTGTGGCTCAGAGGTAGAGTGCTTACCTAGCATGCATGAGGCACTGGGTTCGATCCTCAGCACCACATAAAAATAAAAAAATAAAGGTATTGTGTCCACCTACAACTAAAAAATAAATGCTTTTTAAAAAGACAATTCAATAACATTGTAGAATTCAAAATCAATGTATTAAAAACAGTAGTATATCTATACACTAAAAAAATGAACTATCCAAAAAAGAAATAAGGAAAATAATCTTATTTACAGTAGTGTCAAGAAAAGAATACTTAGGAATAAAATTAACCATGGAGGTAAAAGTTCTCTACACTGAAGACTATTAAATATTGTGTTTCATTGCTGTGACTAAAATATCCAAAAAGAACAACTTAGAAAACATTTATTTTTAGCTTATGGTTTCAAAGGTCTCTGTCCAAGTCTGATTGACTCCATTGCTTTGGGTTGGAGATAGAGGAAAGCTGCTCACCTCAATAGAGCCAGAAGGCAGAGAGAGAGAGAGAGAGAGAGAGAGAGAGAGAGAGAGAGAGAGAGAGAGAGAGAGAGAAACAGAGGGAAAAGATACAATCCCTAAGGGCAAAGCTTCAGTGACCTAACTTCCTCCAGCCACACCCGACTTGACTATAGTTACCATCCACTTAATTCATTCAAATTACAATGGATGGATTAGGTTATGATGCACATAATCTAATCATTTGGCCTCCTGCATTAACACAGGAGCTTTTGGGAGACACCTCATCTCCAAACCACAACAAACACTGATGATAAAAATTGAAGATAAAAATAAATGGATATCTCAAAGCTATCCATGTTTGTAGATAGGAAGATGGCCAATGTTTGTGGGTAGGAAGAATTAAAGACATTAAATATCCATTGTACCCAAAGGATCTATAGATTCAATGCAATTCCTATTGATATATCAATGCTACTTTTCACAAAACTCAAAGAAAAAATCCTAGAAAATTCACATGAAATCATAAAAGAGATCAAAGCTGGGGGTGTCACACTGCCTTATTTCAAAATACACTACAAAGCTATAGTACTGGCCTAATAACGGACATATACAGCAGTGGAACAAAACAGAGAGCTCAGAGATAAATCTACACATGTACAGTTAGTTGATCTTCCACAAAAGTGACCAGTGAGAAAACATAGTATCTTCAATAAATGTACTGGGGAAACTAAATATCCACATATAGAAGAATAAAATCAGATGCCTATCTCACACCATGTACAAAAGTCAACTCAAAATGGATTAAAGACTTAGTGGTAATCAGTAGTAAAGTGTCAGTTTAGCATGTGAAAAAAAAAATAGGCATAAAACCTGAAGCTACTGAAAGAAAAAAGAAAGCGAAAGAGTCTTGAAATTGGTGAAGGCAATGACTTTTTTTTCTAAGAATCCCAAATGCCTAGTCAAAAAAGAAAAATAAACTAATTGGAATCATTAAATGAAAAGGCTTCTGCACTCCTGCACAATAATGGAGTGAAGAGACAACCCATGGAGGGGTGGGGGTGGGGGGATTTGCAAATCATATATGTGCTATGGAGAGAATATTCTAAAATACATAAGGCACTCAAACAACTCAATATTAAGAAAACAAATAATTTAAAAATGGGCAAAGGACCTGAATAGACATTTCTCATAAGAAGATATACAAATGGACAACAAGTATATGAAAAAGTGTTCAACATTACTAATCATCAAGAAAAAGCAAATTAAAACTACAATGAGATACCACCTTACATCTGAAAGAATATCTGTTATCAAAAAGACAAAAGATAACAAGCATTGGTATGGATGTGAAGAAAAGGAACACCTGTACATTGTTGGTGGGAATATAAATCAGTATAGTCATTATGGAAAACAGTATAGAGACTCCTCAAAAAATTAAAATAGGACAGACATATAAATCAGCATTTCATTTCTGAATATTCATTCAAAGGAAATCAATAGTCAGAGATATCTTTTCTCCCCTGCTCTTTACAGCATTATTCCTAACAACCAAGGTATGAAAATCATGTAAGTATCCATCCATGGATGAATAAATAAAGAAAATGTGGTGTGCATCACTTATATGTGGAATCTAAACAAGTCAAAATCATGGAAGCAAAATGCAAGTAGTGTTTATCAAAGGCTAAGTCACAGGGGAAATGTCTGTCTAAAAACATAATTTCAGTTAGGAGGAGGTTCTATATGTCTATTATACAGTGTGACTATAGCTAATAATAGTGTATTATATACTTAAAAATTGCTTAAAGAGTGGAACTTAAATGTTTTCATGACACACAAAAAACAATATATGGGTGATTGAAATATTGATTAGCTTGATTAAATCATTTCAAATGTATACATACATAAAATATCACTTTGTATGTCTCAAAAATATACAACTTTTATTTGCAAATACAACTGAAAGCTGAGAAAGAGGGAAAAAAAAGAAACACCCTGATTTAGAAAAGATACTCATCTACAATCCATCTAAAGCTCAGCACTTTCATATTATGATGATCTCATATGTAAAATCAATAAGTCTAATCTAAAACTGATTTCTCTCACCGAGCCTGGATCGGCTGAATTCAAGCTCCCGTTCGCCTGCGTCTCGCAGACAAACCGCTGTGACTCAGCACTAAATGATACCGCTGAAACAACTGGTCAGCCCTTCTGAACCTGCGGAGGTTAATACCAACCGAGCCTTCATAGGCAGTGGCCACAGGATTGAGACAGGGCTTGGGAGAGCCAGTCAGGACCCACCCGTTGCATTGGTCACCCGGCAAAGGGAACGAACTGCTGCCATTCGCATGGGATACCACCATGGCAGAGAACTGACGTCACCAGAATGCCGCGGAGAAGATAACTTCATTGAAACCGGCAGGACAGGTGTGTAACCCCTAGCCCTTCCTCTCCACACAGTGGGGAAACCTTAAGGGCCCCTCCCAGCTCTCCCATTAGGGCCCCTCCCAGCTCTCCCGTGAGCGCGCTAGTCAGACCAAGGGAATCAGGAGTGGCGCGGGACCCATAGCGCGGAATCCCTGGCTACCGCTCCCACCAGTGCTGACAACTGAGGTCTCTTGCACCAGCTACTGGGGGCGTGGCTACCGAAGGGCAAGCAAAATTTCGCTGAGGGTTCTCAGCCCCAAGCTCCACAAACTTAGGGTCTGAGGGAATAGCAAAGGGGGAGAGTGTGCCCAGTTGTTCAAGAAAATAGGGCTCCTGGGAGCAGCAGACCTGGTGTTTAGCCAGTATTGTGGTGAGCGTCACCAGGGAGCGGGGCCTGGCTTAAGGAAAAGTGGAGAAGTGACTAGACACAAGAGAAGACCCTAGGCACTCAGGACTGGAGACCCGCCCAGTCTGGGAGGAGGAGCTGCTGCACAGTGATTGGTTCCTGCGTATTGAGAGGACAAGCTTGGCCCGGTGGGCACAGCTCCACCTACTGGAAGAGAAGTTAATCAAACTCTAAGACTGCATTTATTAAATTTTTTGGTTTTTCTTTTAATTTTTTTTATTATTTTTTTTAATTTTAATTTTTTTTTTTAATTTTTTTCTTTTTTTATATTCTATTTTTTTTCTTTTGTCTTTTCATTTCTTTTCAATTTCCTTATTCCCCCTTCCTTGAATTCTACCTACTTACTCTCATTCTCTTTAGTGACTTCTTCCCTTCCCTTCTAATACCTTTCCTCCCAAGCATCAAATAAATTTATAGGAGTAAACAGTAACTCAGCAGTCAAACAGAACAAGAAGTAACATGAGCAGCATGAAAAAGCAAGGAAGAAAAGGAGTACAAACAATGCAGGACAGCCTAAATATTCAGGAGGACCTAGAGGCATCAGAAAAACGGCCAAATAAAGAAATCAAGGAATACCTTAGACAGATGGAATGGAATCTTAAAGAGGATAGGAGACAGCAAATTCAAACAGTGAAAGAACACATTGAAAATGAATTACATAAACAGATAAAAGAAGCAAATAAGCATCTTTATCGGGAGATAGAGATTATAAAAAAAATCAAACAATAATTCTAGAAATGCAGGAAACTATAAACCAAATTAAAAACTCAAATGAGAGTATCACTAACAGAGTGGAGCAAGTAGAAGCCAGAACGTCAGATAATGAAGACAAAATATATCATCTTGAAAAGAGTCTAGCCAACTCAGAAACGCTGGTAAAAAATCATGAGAAAAACATCCAAGAGATATGGGATAACATAAAAAAAAAAACTTAAGAGTCATAGGGATAGAAGAAGGTATAGAGGTTCAAACCAAGGGAATGAGCAACCTGCTGAATGAAATAATTATAGAAAACTTTCCAGAAATAAAAAAAGGAAACGGATGTACAAATTGTGGATGCATACAGGACACCGAGCATACAAAATCACAGTAGACCAACGCCAAGACACATTGTTATGAAGATATCCAATATACAGAACAAAGAGAAAATATTAAAAGCTACAAGAGAAAGGAGGCAGATTACATTCAGGGGTAAATCAATAAGGTTAACAACGGATTTTTTCATCACAGACGCTGAAAGCGAGAAGATCCTGGAACAGCGTATTTCAAACACTGAAAGACAATGGATACCAACCAAGAATTTTGTATCCAGCAAAATTAAGCTTTAGGTACGACAACGAAATAAAAATCTTTCATGATAAACAAAAGCTAAAAGAATTTGCAGCCAGAAAACCAGCATTGCAAAGCATCTTGAGCAAAACACTACACTAGGAAGAAATGAAAAACAATAACCAAAACCAACAGTGGGAAGTACCTCAGTAAAGACAGAGGGCAGGGGGAAACAAACTAAATTTAAAAAAAAAAGATAAATAATCAAACATGGCTGGAAGTACAAATCATATATCAATAGTAACTCTAAACGTTAATGGCTTAAACTCTCCAATAAAGCAACATAGGCTGGTAACATGGATTAAAAAAAACAAATCCAACAATATGCTGCCCCGGGAGACACATCTGATTGGAAAAGACATACACAGGCTGAAGGTGAAATGTTGGAAAAAAATATACCACGCACACGGTCCTCGTAAGCAGGCAGGGGTGGCCATCCTCATATCGAATAAAATCGACTTCAAGACTAAGTTAATCAAAAGGGATAAGGAAGGACATTATATACTGTTAAAAGGAACAATTCACCAACAATACATAACAATTATCAATATTTATGCACCAAATAAGGGTGCTGCGGCATTCATAAAACAAACTCTCCTAAAGTTCAAGAATCAAATAGACCACAACACAATAATTATGGGTGACTTCAACACATCTCTCTCACCATTGGATAGATCCTCCAAACAAAAGTTGAATAAAGAAACTATAGAACTCAATATCATAATCAATAACCTAGACTTAACTGACATATATAGAATATATCAACCATCATCAAGTGGATATACTTTTTTCTCAGTAGCACATGGATCCTTCTCAAAAATAGACCATATATTATGCCATAGGGCAACCCTCAGTAAATATAAAGGGGTGGAGATAATACCATGCATTTTATCTGATCATAATGGAATGAAACTGGAAATCAATGATAAAAGAAGGAGGGAAAAACACTACATCACATGGAAAATGAACAATATGTTACTGAATGATCAATGGGTTATAGAAGACATAAAGGAGGAAATCAAAAAATTCTTAGAGATAAATGAAAATGCAGACACAACATATCAGAATCTATGGGACACAATGAAAGCAGTTTTAAGAGGGAAATTCATCGCCTGGAGGTCATTCCTCAAAAAAAGAAAAAAACCAACAAATAAATGAGCTCACACTTCATCTCAAAGCCCTAGAAAAGGAAGAGCAAAACAACAGCAAATGTAGCAGAAGGCAAGAAATAATTAAAATCAGAGTGGAAATCAACGAAATTGAAACAAAAGAAACTATTGAAAAAATTGACAAAACTAAAAGTTGGTTCTTCAAAAAAATAAATAAGATCGACAGACCCTTAACCATGCTAACAAAGAGAAGAAGAGAGAGAACTCAAATTACTAACATACAGGATGAAAAAGGCAATATCACAACAGATGCTACAGAAATACAGAAGACAATTAGAAATTATTTTGAAAAGCTATATTCCAATAAAATAGAAGATAGTGAAGACATCGATAAATTTCTTAAGTCATATGATTTGCCCAGACTGAGTCAGGAGGATACACACAATTTGAACAGACCAATATCAATGGATGAAATAGAAGAAGCAATCAAAAGACTACCAACCAAGAAAAGCCCAGGACCAGATGGGTATAGAGCGGAGTTTTACAAAACCTTTAAAGAAGAATTAATACCAATACTTTGCAAGTTATTTCAGGAAATAGAAAAAGAGGGAGCTCTTCCAAATTCATTCTATGAGGCCAACATCACCCTGATTCTGAAACCAGACAAAGACACCTCAAAGAAAGAAAACTACAGACCAATATCTCTAATGAATCTAGATGCAAAAATCCTCAATAAAATTCTGGCGAATCGGATACAAAAACACATCAAAAAAATTGTGCACCATGATCAAGTAGGATTCATCGCTGGGATGCAAGAATGGTTCAATATACGGAAATCAATAAATGTTATTCACCACATCAATAGACTCAAAGATAAGAACTATATGATCATCTCGATAGACCCAGAAAAAGCATTCGACAAAGTACAGCATCCCTTTATGTTCAAAACATTAGAAAAACTAGGGATAACAGGAACTTACCTCTACATTGTAAAAGCTCTCTATGCTAAGCCTCAGGCTAGCAACATTCTCAATGGAGAAAAATTGAAGGCATTCCCTCTAAAATCTGGAACAAGACAGGGATGCCCTCTATCACCACTTCTATTCAATATAGTTCTCGAAACACTGGCCAGAGCAATTAGACAGACGAAAGAAATTAAAGGCATAAAAATAGGAAAAGAAGAACTTAAATTATCACTATTTGCGGATGACATGATCTATACCTAGAAGACCCAAAAGGGTCTACAAATAAACTACTAGAACTAATAAATGAATTCACCAAAGTGGCAGGATATAAAATCAACACGCATAAATCAAAGGCATTTCTGTATATCAGCGACAAAACGTCTGAAACGGAAATGAGGAAAAACACCCCATTCAAAATATCCTCAAAAAAAATAAAATATTTGGGAATCAACCTAACAAAAGAGGTGAAAGATTTATACAATGAAAACTACGGAAATAGAAGAAGATCTTAGAAGATGGAAAAATATACCCTGTTCATGGATAGGCAGAACTAACATCATCAAAATGGTGATATTACCAAAAGTTCTCTATAGGTTTAATGCAATGCCAATCAAAATCCCAATGGCATTTCTTGTAGAAATAGATAAAGCAATCATGAAATTCATATGGAAAAATAAAAGACCCAGAATAGCAAAAGCAACTCTAAGCAGGAAGTGTGAATCAGGCATTATAGCGATACCAGATTTCAAACTATACTACAGAGCAATAGTAACAAAAACAGCATGGTACTGGTACCAAAACAGGCGGGTGGACCAATGGTACAGAATAGAGGACACAGAGACTAATCCACAAAGTTACAACTATCTTATATTTGATAAAGGGGCTAAAAGCATGCAATGGAGGAAGGATAGCATCTTCAACAAATGGTGCTGGGAAAACTGGAAATCCATATGCAACAAAATGAAACTGAATCCCCTTCTCTCACCATGCACAAAAGTTAACTCAAAATGGATCAAGGAGCTTGATATCAAATCAGAGACTGCTTCTGATAGAAGAAAAAGTTGGCTCCGATCTGCATATTGTGGGGTCAGGCTCCAAATTCCTTAATAGGACACCCATAGCACAAGAGTTAATAACAAGAATCAACAAATGGGACTTACTGAAACTAAAAAGTTTTTTCTCAGCAAGAGAAACAATAAGAGAGGTAAATAGGGAGCCTACACCCTGGGAACAAATCTTTACTCCTCACACTTCAGATAGAGCCCTAATATCCAGAGTATACAAAGAACTCAAAAAAATTAAACAATAAGATAACAAATAACCCAATCAACAAATGGGCCAAGGACCTGAACAGACACATCTCAGAGGAGGACATACAATCAATCAACAAGTACATGAAAAAATGCTCACCATCTCTAGCAGTCAGAGAAATGCAAATCAAAACCACCCTAAGATACCATCTCACTCCAGTAAGATTGGCAGCCATTATGAAGTCAAACAACAACAAGTGCTGGCGAGGATGTGTGGAAAAGGGTACTCTTGTACATTGCTGGTGGGACTGCAAATTGGTGTGGCCAATTTGGAAAGCAGTATGGAGATTTCTTGGAAAGCTGGGAATGGAACCACCATTTGACCCAGCTATTGCCCTTCTTGGACTATTCCCTGAAGACCTTAAAAGAGCATACTACAGGGATACTGCCACATCGATGTTCATAGCAGCACAATTCACAATAGCTAGACTGTGGAACCAACCCAGATGCCCTTCAATAGATGAATGGATAAAAAAAAATGTGGCATTTATACACAATGGAGTATTACTCTACATTAAAAAATGACAAAATCATGGATTTTGCAGGGAAATGGATGACATTAGAGCAGATTATGCTAAGTGAAGCTAGCCAATCCCTAAAAAACAAATGCCAAATGTCTTCTTTGATATAATGAGAGCAACTAAGAACAGAGCAGGGAGGAAGAGCAGGAGGAAAAGATTAACATTAAACAGAGACATGAGGTGGGAGGGAAAGGGAGAAAAAAGGGAAATTGCATGGAAATGGAAGGAGACCCTCATTGTTACATAAAATTACATATAAGAGGTTGTGAGGGGAATGGGAAAAAAACAAGGAGAGAAATGAATTACAGAGGGGAGAGGAGGGGGGATAGTAGAGGATAGGAAAGGTAGCAGAATACAACAGTTACTAATATGGCATTATGTAAAAATGTGGATGTGTAACCGATTCTGCAATCTGTATTTGGGGTAAAAATGGGAGTTCATAACCCACTTGAATCTAATGTATGAAATATGATATGTCAAGAGCTTTGTAATGTTTTGAACAACCAATAAAAAAAACTGATTTCTCACCTTGATTATAGAGATTTTAGGGTCAAGCAATCAAAATTAAAATTCTGTCTTTCCTATCCTCTACTTTTTGTGTAAATTCTGCTATAATAATTACAAGAAATACAAAAACAAAGGACACAGTAGCAAAAATATCCCATCCTGATATGAATTTCATTTGGAAATCTTTTCTTAAAAATCTATATTCCTAGGAAAAGACTTGATTGTTCTGTAGCCATGGTAATGAGTAGCTATCAGAACAAGTCTACATTTGGTTTAATCAATGACAACTTGGCTCTGGGAACACACTTGGGCAAGGCAACAGTCAGAAAACAGTTCCTCACCAGTCAGCAATCAGCCAGATGTGAGCAGGCTCAGACTCAATCCTCTAAACCTCTCTTTGTCTGTCAACCAACCCACAGAAGTCTCGTCTGAATAACTAACTCTACAGATAATGTCAATACACTCCCCCCAAATCTGCAAAACTCTGGATTCCTTTCTTCCCATGACCCACACCAACAGTCTACTCCATTCAAAGAAACTGTGTCAACAAAATTTTCCATTGCTGTAGTAAACAATAAATTGAACTTTGTGCTTTTTGATCATTTACTGTGTAGTTATTTTACATTCATCAGGCCAAACCTAAACAGTCTGTGTTGCAATGATCTCTTTTCATTTCAATATTCACCACTGAGCAACAGGCTACATGAAGCAGAGGCTTAATTCAGTTGCACTCTTGCTGTCTGATAAAGAAAATGTACTCCTCACACATATTGAATAAATAAGTGAATGCATGCAAGGATAGATGAATGGATGGATGTACATACAAGAGAGGAAGCCAGTGGACTGGTGGAAGGGTAAATGGGTAAAAATATCATTGGCATCTAGAAAGTTCTGGGAGACAGAACTCCAGGCAAAGAATCAGAGGTCTCACAGAGAACACCAGTAGCAAAGGCAATGAAAAGATCCATTACACAAGAACTGGTGTTGTGCCTCAGTGGTAGAGCACTTGCCTAGCATGTGTGAGGCACTGGGTTCGATTCTCAGCACCGCATATAAGTAAATAAAATAAAGATCCATTGACAACTGAAAAATATTTTTTAAAAAAAGATCCATTACATAGAGTGGCTATAAGTGAGACCTAAGCAAAGATTCTCAAAATAATTGATAATGAATTTTAATGCAATCCTAGTTTGGTTCTCGAGAGGATGAGAACAGGTGCGTGACAGGAATTTATTCAGACACACAGGGCCTCAATAGAAATGTCATCAAATTTTACCTTCATCAGGCCGGACCTAATAAAATTCAGGTTACTGTCAAGGTCAACAAACCATCACCAGGTCACATAGGTAACTGAGTGTTTGGAAGCTACACATTAGTGTTTGTTTTCATTCCAAATCCAATTGTCTTAGGTTGGGTTTCCTGGAAGCTGAGTCCAAAACAGGGATTATTGTTCAAGTGATTCATTGAAGAGCTCAGGAAATTGAAAGACTCAGAAGTTGAATAGTGCAAGGAGGAAAAAAAGCAAAGATGTAGCCTCAGCTACAGACTAGCTTCAGTGAGATCCCACAAGTCAGCTCTGAAGCATTAATTACTCCACAGAACAGGTCCCACATGGAGGCAAGGGTTGGCCTTTGGAGTCATTAGCCTTGGTCTGATGATGGTTGGATAGACAATAGTCCTAGACTCCTGCAAGGAGAGACCCTGAGGGCTTATCAGCCAACACTCAGAAGCTGGGTGGAGATCTGTACAAGGCACCAACAATGTTCTTTATCTAAAACTACAACAGGGTTTCTCCATGTGCCAGCATTGCCATTTAGGGACAGAAAGGACTTTGTCATGCAGGAAATCTCCTGTGCATTGCAAAATGTTCAGCAGCAGTCCTGGCCTCTACCTGGACAAGGCAGGTGGCATCACACCCCTCCCCCAACTGTGAGAACTAAAAATGTATCCAATATCCGTGGGTGTCATCTATCACCCCTGGTGGAGGAAAAACTAAGCTGATACAAGAAGCAAAGGTAAAGGTCAATTAAGTAACTATTTTTGAACCCAGAAGAGTCACACAAAAGTATCACCCAGAAGTTTTTGAACAGTATTTCAAACTGTGAGGAAAGGGAAAGGGATTCTGGAAAAAAAAAAAAAAAATTCTCAGTTGACTATCCAGTAAGAAATTTTTTTAAATAATTTTACTCTTTCAGAGTAATGAAGTATGAAACCACTAATTATTTTGAATGCATAGATAAATGCTTCTAACCCAATGTAAATATTGTAGTGTTAAAATTCCTAAATATTACAGTGCTTTTTCCAAATCACCATGTATCTGTCACCATAGGGTTTTCTTACAGTGACAATTATTATCATTAGGGCTTATTGTTGAAACTGGGAAAGTGCAAAGAAATCCATTGTCAAAAAAAAAAAAAAAAAAGGCTCAGAGCAGAGGATCAGGATCAGATTAGACAATAAGCAGAGTTAAGCAGAAAATTTGAGAATAGTAGACAAAGCTAAAACCTGAAAATTAGTACATGAGAAAGAAACAGAGGGTGACCAATATATTGATTCAAGTGGAAACTGCTCTAACATAAATCTGTGGCTGGGGGCTCTGCAGAGCAATGTCAACTTGAGCTCCAGCATCAAGTATCTGAAATAGTCATGGAATTCACTTGCAAAATGCCCTTCCCATCCATCTACCTGATGAATGTGTATTCATCCTTTCCTTAAGGCTTGGTGAATTTCTCTTCATCTTCACTCTAAAAACTTGCCTGGCCCTCCCCAAAAGAGAGAAGAGTTTGCCCTTCACCTGTAGCCCCCCGCCCCCGTATTTAGCCCTAATAGAATATTTACTACATTGTTTTTTCACTGTTGATTTTTTTTTTTTTTTGGTCACTCTGCCAACGAAATAGTAAGTTTCTTAGGACAGAGTTTGTTGTTTATTTATTTATCCTTATGGCTTAACCATCTAGCACAGCAGTGCAATATTCCCTTGGCAAACCTTCATGGAGTACTTGCTATGAATTAGTCACTGTGCTATGAACCAGACACTATTTGCCATAACCTTAGTGCTCTTTCCTAACTTCCTATAGCAAGGAGAAAAGATGCTTCCCTACCCACCACCCAAAAAGAAAATACTACCTCTCATTTCCTTGAGAATATGTCACCTTAGGGCCTCTCTGCCTCTGTGATAGACACTGGCTACCTCTCTCCTCCAGGGAGAAGCTGTACCAAGATGGATTCAGTGTCTCATGGTGTCGTATGCCCTAGGCACCGCCTGTGATTTATGTCAGCCCACAGAGGGATAAGAAGAGCTCAGAGTCCTTGCCCATGCATTATGCATGTAATGTATGACTCTTAATGAGCCACTTATGCAGAATGCCACTAGCAAAGTGGGGAATAATATTGTATTTGATAGACCTCTACTAGACCGCCTGATTTTTATTGCTAGTTTGTAAGAACTTATGTAAATCATAGCCACCACTTCTCATAAAATTACTGAAAGTCAGATTTTTTTTTCTTTTACTAAAATTTGGTATGTCATTTCAGTGATTTGCAAAAGGAAATGATTATGTTATACTAAGGAGTCAAACAAATTCTGATATCCAAATAGTTATTTTCCTTCATTCACGTCACCAGGATTAGAGACATGAAATGTATTCCAAGAAAGAAACCGTATTTAGACTACACTTTCATTTGAGGACATTATCTCTTTTAATAGCCTGGTTTTCCCCTACCTAATATTATCTCAAACACTTGTGAAATGTGTTGATATTTATAACACACCAGTACTTTCAGTCACATAAATTCCCAGATAATATCAGAATAATACTATGTTGAGTAAAACTTTTAATATTTCTACTACATATATTTTTTTTCTGAGTTAAAACTCATTGATCTGCATCTGGGAATGTAACTCAGTGGTAGAGTACTTGCCTTCCATGTATGAGACCTGGGTTTGAAGGAAAAAAATAAAATAAAATAAAGCTCATAAAAAGTCTCATATAGCTTAACTACACATTTTTACAAAACCATCCACACACAATGTAAAGCTGTATTCAAATACTTAAGTACCTGGCCAGACAGACATCAACATGCAGAAATTCTGAGCTATTACAAAGACAAATCATGACTGTATCAAAAAAAATATTTGTTTGGCTACATAATTAAGAGAAAAAAAGTTTCATACTTTAAGTCACAAGGTACACATTTTTAAATATTATAATTACATTATTCTAAAGTCTAAAATAATAGTTCAAAACCTAGAAGAAAAGTTCTCATTGGAGAATGAGGTATTACAACTATTCTTCATAACCCCAGAATAAGTATCTTTGAGTATAATAGTTTTTTTTTATACCAGGAATACATCAAAGAAACTTAACAGCCTTACAAATAAAATTACAGGCCTCCTTCTTCTGGATGGTACTGTGGCCGATGTGGGTGTGTACACACTGACATCAATGCATCCTCAGGAAAAACTCAGGACACAATCTCTTCCTAGGTGGTGCTGGGCTGCAGTTCTCTGGGCCCATGTTCCCTATGGGCTTCAGCTCTCCCAGCTCTACGTGTGTTTTCAGGGGATGAGTCTAGTTACAATTCATAAAACTGACTTTGATTCTCCTGTCCATTCTCTGTTCACTAAGCTTCTGTCCATTCTTAGCACAGTCCTTTCCATGACATAAGAAGGAAGCAATTATTTCTTCAAGTTTCTTGCCATGGATATATTTTTTACTTCCCCAAATCTTGGACTTTTTCCTTTTTTTTTTTTTTTCATTTCTACTGTAACTCTCTTCTTCACATCCCATTAATTCCATTGCAATGACTTCCTCAAACTGCAACCTCATTCAGCTTACAGAGAGATGGCTGCCTTGCTAATCTTTTCTTCATTATCATTATAATGATAATGATGCCTTCAGAATCTCCAATGTCTACCACTAATTTCATTTCCAAATCTTAATGCTTTATTAATAATGACTCTCTAAGCTCAGAAACTTCAGCCTACTCATCAATCCTTTTCTTTATACCCCTAAAGAGCTGGTTTTCACCCTGAGTGTCTATTAGGAAGGGGGAGGTCTAACTACAACTCTGAATTTTCTTTCATGTATTTCTTTAGCCTATAGTCTCTCTCTTATTCTTCATTTATCCAAATCCATCCTTTAATTTCCAACTCAAGTCCAGCTCCTTTATTAAACCTTCCTACTTTCTACTACAATGACCTTCTTTTCTCTGAGCAATCACAGTCTTTACCTAGCAATATATATTATTTAATTGTATATTATTCAGAATTCCCTTCTAGTTATTTAATATAATATTTTATTGGCTGGTATATCAAATTTGGTTGACTATTTTCAAATCAAATCTTTTTTTTTAAAAGAGAGAGAGAATTTCAATATTTATTTTTCAGTTTTCGGCAGACACAACATCTTTGTTTGTACGTGGTGCTAAGGATTGAACCCCGGGCCGCATGCATGCCAGGCGAGCGCGCTACCGCTTGAGCCACATCCCCAGCCACAAATCAAATCTTTTTTTTTAATTATAATTATTATTCTGCTACTGAGGATTGGACCCAGAGCCTGGTGAATGCTAAGGGCACACTCTTACCATTGAGCTACACCCCCAACCCCTATATATCGATTTTGATATGCAAAGTCAGAAGATATCAGATAATTCATTCACAAGAGAAGTAAAAACTACATTTTTATTCGAAGAAATCAATGTGACTAATGAACATTGTATATAAGCTATAAAGTAAAAGCAAGTTCATTAAGTTCAAACTAATACAAATTAGTTTACTTATTAGTGCATTCACCAGTTGTTCTGATAATTCTTTATAAATTGTAAGAAAAGGAAGATAAGAAACCTAACTATTCTTACAAGAAAGAATAGCATTAAATTTTACAACAAAATAAACAAAAATTTAAGAAAATTTAAGTTTCAAGGTAAGTTATTTTTTAAAGTATTATATTTAGTACTAAGTTATATTGTTAATTTTTTTATGGTGCTGGGAATTGAACCCAGGGCCTTGAACTTGCTAGGCAAGTGCTCTACCATTGAGCTACACCCATATCTTAGTATTAAGTTATAATGTATTGTACCAAAACAGGCGGGTGGACCAATGGTACAGAATAGAGGACACAGAAACCAATCCACAAAACTACAACTATCTTATATTTGATAAAGGGGCTAAAAGCATGCAATGGAGGAAGGATAGCATCTTCAACAAATGGTGCTGGGAAAACTGGAAATCCATATGCAACAAAATGAAACTGAATCCCTTTCTCTCGCCATGCACAAAAGTGAATTCAAGATGGATCAAGGAGCTTGATATCAAATCAGAGACACGCCGTCTGATAGAAGAAAAAGTTGGCTACGATCTACAGTCGGTGGGGTCGGGCTCCAAATTCCTCAATAGGACACCCATAGCACAAAAGTTAATAACTAGAATCAACAAATGGGACTTACTCAAACTAAAAAGTTTTTTCTCAGCAAAAGAAACAATAAGAGAGGTAAATAGGGAGCCTACACCCTGGGAACAAATCTTTACTCCTCACACTTCAGATAGAGCCCTAATATCCAGAGTATACAAAGAACTCAAAAAATTAGACAATAAGATAACAAACAACCCAATCAACAAATGGGCCAAGGACCTGAACAGACACTTCTCAGAGGAGGACATACAGTCAATCAACAAGTACATGAAAAAATGCTCAACATCTCTAGCTGTCAGAGAAATGCAAATCAAAACCACCCTAAGATACCATCTCACTCCAGTAAGATTGGCAGCCATTAGGAAGTCAAACAACAACAAGTGCTGGCGAGGATGTGGGGAAAAGGGTACACTTGTACATTGCTGGTGGGACTGCAGATTGGTGCAGCCAATTTGGAAAGCAGTATGGAGATTTCTTGGAAAGCTGGGAATGGAGCCACCATTTGACCCAGCTATTCCCCTTCTCAGTCTATTCCCTAAAGACCTAAAAAGAGCATGCTACAGGGACACTGCTACATCGATGTTCATAGCAGCACAGTTCACAATAGCAAGACTGTGGAACCAACCTAGATGCCCTTCAATAGACGAATGGATAAAAAAAATGTGGCATTTATACACAATGGAGTATTACTCTGCATTAAAAAATGACAAAATCATAGAATTTACAGGGAAATGGATGGCATTAGAGCAGATTATGCTAAGTGAAGCTAGCCAATCCCTAAAAAACAAATGCCAAATGTCTTCTTTGATATAAGGAGAGTAACTAAGAACAGTGTAGGGACGAAGAACAGGAGAAGAAGATTAACATTTAACAGGGATGAGAGGTGGGAGGGAAAGGGAGAGAGAAGGGAAATTGCATGGTAATGGAAGGAGACCCTCAGGGTTATACAGTGGAGGAGGTAGAGAGAGAGGAGGGGAGGGGAGGGGAGAGGTGGGGAGGGGGGAGGGTGGAGGATGGGAAAGGCAGTGGAGCACAACAGACACTAGTATGGCAATTTGTAAATCAATGGATGTGTAACTGATGTGATTCTGCAATCTGTGTATGGGGTGAAGGTGGGAGTTCATAACCCACTTGAATCAAAGTGTGGAATATGATATGTCAAGAAATTTGTAATGTTTTGAACAACCCACAATAAAAAATTAAAAAAAAAAAAGTTATAATGTATTTAGTCATTTAAAGTTAGATACACACATTTTGTTTTATATAACTGACATTTTTTAAAGAGAAAATTATCTCTTTACTTTATCCAGTCAATCCTTGACTGCTTGGTCTTGCAAGTAGTAAATATTCAACAGTTATGTCTTCAAATTCCTTATTATGAACACTTCCTTATTTACAAATTTCCTAACTTTTCCTTTATCTCATTATTCCCAAAACCGCCCTGTCTGGCCCTATTATTATTATTTCTGGCCCTATGTAATATTTTAAAATATTAAACAATAATTATGAGCAGTTGTTAAATAAACATATTCACCTAAAATGAATTTCTGGTGCTGTTTTGGTTGCTTAGGTCAAGGTGGTACATTGGAACAGGGATGTAACTGTGAATCAATAGGATTGGTTCTTATATAAAAAGGTAGCATTTGCCTACCTTTATTATATAAAGTATTTCTCAAGTGGCTTCTCAGTTAATTCTAAGCCTTACCCCCTGCCTTACATGTATTTTGTATTTCTTTGTTCATGGATATATGATGGTATATGTCAATTTAAACAGAATTTTAAACATAAGTAACCTGAATTGGGGTTTCTGGAGTTGAATCTCTACTGTGATTAGATCTTAAATGTTAATGACTACATTTTCAGTAAAAAAAAAAAGGGGGAGAGGGATAATCTATGAATTGAACAGGCAATTAAGGTATGCAAAATATATGCACTGAATAATTCTAATCAACCACTTATAAGAAGCAAGGGTCTGGGTTACTGTGTATATGTAACTTCAGAATATTTCTGGAAAATGAATGACTATACTGAGGTTGACTGGTTGCTCCTACATTGTTGGATGAATTGGTACAGGAAAAAACAAATGAGCTCAGAGATTTCCATTCCCAACTGAATCACAGCATGAAGAGCTTGAAGCCTTCTGTGTTCACCATGAAGGAAACTCTTATTTCCTGTAGCTATAGGGATAAGACTGCCACGAACTAAATACAGAGTCTGATCCTGCAACTTCATAAATGAAATACAAGTTGAACTCCCAGATTTACAGGTGTCTATAGGTAAATTGCAGGCACTAGCTGGGAAATAATGGGATCTTTTAAGTTAGGAGGCACGTAGGAAAACTTTGATGAAGCCAGAGTCATTATCGAGCCTCTAAATTCTGATGAGTCTTCTTTGCTAGTGCAACAGCCTTTCCATCCCCAGTGGAAGTGGCTTCCCCGTTCCCAGGGGTATAGATCCTTTCACTCCAACTCGGGAAATAATGCAGGCTTCATTAGAAAATGGACAGCTATAGCACTCCATCCCCTTTCTGGGACCTTCCCTGCAGGGCAATGCTTTGACAACATTAACAGCTGTGAGCTTTTTCAGGTGCTTTAGCTGTTTTCAAGGTATCCCACGCAACTTCTGATCAAGGAATTCACTTTACAGCAAAAAAGAGTATGTGGCAATAGACTCACGCTCCTAGAACCCCTGGTCTTACTATTTCCCCTAAAATCTTGAAGCAGGTGGTTTCAATGGTCTTTTATTCACAGATAAATATATTTTTTTGCATTACAATGCTTAATACACATATATACCACAATTTTTCATATCTCTGTTTGTATATAAGGTATGTTGGCCCCAAATTCAAATCTTCATACATGACCATCACATTCCACCATCATTGTGAGTCCCCTTCCCCCTTCCTTTCCCTCTCACCCTTCTTCCCTATCTAGAATTAATCTAATCTTCCCATGCTCTCCCTCCCTACCCCACTGTGAGCCACCCCCCTTATATCAGAGAAAACATTTGGCATTTGTTTTTAGGGGATTGGCTAACTTCACTTAGCATTATCTATATTTACTGAGTAAAAATACATAAATGTTAACATGGATTTGAAGCAACGCCTACCATGTTTCATTGCATGCCTTCCATTATAGGTTATTCACTCTCTTAATATTACAAAGACATAAATGTGATAGATCCAGCCCATCTGATACTTTATAATAGATTTTTAAAAAAATGTATGGTTAAACCATTAAGGTACTAATAAAAAAAGAAAAAACCTTCATGCCCACCTCAGAGTCTGAAGCATTAAAGGCCAGCAAGCCCTCAGCTATGAAAAGAGTAGGCTACCACACACTTTTCTCAATGTCCCTTTCACAGTTTTTCTTATTCAGTATGAAAACCCTTCATTTGCTGAATTCTATCATGATATATTTATTTATTTGGTCAAAAGGCAAAGATAATAATCCTTTGTTAAATTTTGTATGGAAATGGAAAAGCAAATTCATTATGCTCAAAAATCACTCAGTATGTCTACTGAACAGACACGTCTCAGAAGAAGAAATACAATTGATCAACAAATATACAAAAAAATGTTGAATATCTCTAGCAATTAGAGAAATGCAAATGGAAACTACACTGAGATTCCATCTCATTCCAGTCAGAATGACATTATCAAGAATACAAGCAACAATAAATGTTGGCAAGGATGTGGGGGAAAAGGCACACTCATACTGGTGGGACTGCAAATTGGTGCAACCAATCTGGAAAGCAGTATGGAGATTCCTTAGAGAACTTGGAATTGAACCACCATTTGACCAAATTATCCCACTCCTCGGTCTATACCCAAAGGACTTAAAAACAGCATAGTATAGTGACACAGCCACTTTGATGTTTATAGCTGCACAATTCACAATAGCTAAATGTGGAAGCAAACTAGATGCCCTGCAATAGTTGAATATATTTTTTTAAAAAAAACCTGGCATATATACACAATGGAATATTACTTAGCATTGAAAGATAATAAAATCATGTATTTGCAGGTAAATAGATGGAGTTGTAGAATATCATGCTAAGTTAAATAAGTCAATCCCAGAAAACCAGGGGTTGAGTGTTTTCTCTGATAAATGGATACTAAACCATAATGGGCTGGGCATGGGATGAGTGGAGGAACTTTGGGGCCAAGGGGAGGGGTTCTGGGGGGAGAATGCATGGGGGTAGGGAAGATGGTAGAATGAGATGGACATCATTACCCTAGGTACACGTATGATTGCACGAATGGTGTGACTCTACTTCATGTACAACTGGAGAAGTGAAAAACTCTGCTCCATTTCTGCACAATGAATCATAAAGCTTCCTGCTGTTGTGTATAACTGATTAGAACTAATAAAATGAAAAAGAAAAAATGCCATCCATTACCATAGTTTATATATCTCCAAAAGCCCATACGTTAAAGGCTTAGTCTCCATCCCATGGCACTACTGAGAAGTGGTAGAAACTTTTAGAGTTGGGGCTTCATTGAAAGTCTTCTGGTCACATGTCCTCAAGGGGGATATGGGGACCTCAGCCTCTTTCTTTTCTTCCCTTTTCCACTTCCTGGCCATGAGGTGAGCAAGTTTTTTTCTGCCATGCACTCCCTACCATGATGTGTTATTCCACCACAGGACCTTAGCAATGGGACCAACAAGTCAAGGCTGGAACCTCCAAAAATGAACCCTTTCTCTCTATAAGTGATTATCTCAGCTATTTTGTTATAGTGATGGAGAGGTGACTAAAAAATCCATAAATCTATCAATACAGACCAATAATGATTTTTCTTTTTGCCTATTCTTCCAATTTTTTCCTATATTCTTCTTTTATATATTGCAATCATCATGTAATAGTTAATATTATAAATTTTCTCTGTTGCTTCTTTATAGACATATCATTTTAAACATATACAGACTAATATAATGAGTCAATATATTTACTATTAATTTCTTTCCATTTTCTTTCAGTCAGCTTTTTTTGTGTTTATTTCTTTTATTAATAATATTGCCATAAACATCTTTATTTATGTATTCACTTCAAGGTGAATTAGTTCCTAAGCTAAATTCTTAAAGTTTAAATAACTATTTCATAAGAATTAAAAATATTCCTTTCCCACCAAAAACTGACTAATAATAATTGAACTCTTTTTCAACAAATTGGGTAACAGTTTACACTCTCCATAATTTAGTCAACCTTCCTATATTTTTTTCTTTCCTTTTAAGTTTGGTTGTTGTTGTCTTGTTTGTTTTTATAATTTAAGAGGTAAAAAACAGAGCTGGAGATATTTCCAATTAATTATCTTCTGTTGTTTCAAATATATTCAGCAGAAAAAATGGAGCTGATTTGACTGTGACTTTAAGCCACCAAAGTTGGAGGGACAGTGAGGATGGAAGAGGGACGATCTAGTATGAAAGTACCCAGTCACTACATACACACTACCTGGGTTCAAATCTCAGCTCAGCCACTCATGTAATCTCAAGACAGAGCAAATAAAATGGCAAGTGTTCTGAGATACTTGTTGCGAGGAACAGCTGAGTAAAGCAGCATTATTTAGTCTATAGAAAAGATACCATGGTAGAGACATGACTCCTGACCTCAAATACCTAAAGAGCTGTCACATGGAAGAGGGAATAGATAGGATCCAGTTCATGCTATAGAAGTGAATAGATGGAAATCACAGTAAGTAGTTTTAGCTTCATAAAGGAATGGACTTTCTGATAATTATGGATTCTTAGTGAAGAGCCTGACCCACCTGGAATGGCAAGCCACTGGAAGATTTTTAGCAGCAGACAAATGACCATCCATCCTAGATGGCAAAAGTTACATCGTGAAGTCTAGCCAGGACAGCAGGGGACAGGGAACTGGAATTTGGGATACGTTCCAAAAGATAATAGGGGTAAACCTCTTCAGAAGCATTTTGGGAACACAGCTAGAGATCCTAGGTAGGACATTGCATAAATAGGCAGGGCATCTTTCCAGATTGGAGCTGAAAAACTATGAAAAGTGGGCTTGGAGACTAATATGTAAATTAAAAAGAAAAAGAAGTGTGTGGGGAAATGTTAACTGACCTACCAATGAAATCCTTCTCAAGAAATGATTCATCTTAAAAAAATAATTCCTGAAAAATAAATCTGTAATTGTTTTCTTAGGTTGTAGATTTATAAAATCGGTTCTGAAGCTATTGAACTGAGGTATTTTTTTCCTTCACTAGAAGTGTATGCACTATTAATGTGACATTCAAATTAGATTTTTTTAAACTTAAGTTTTCACTCTTAGATCATAGAACTGAATTTATGTGAGAAATAGACAGAATGGAGCATTATGCTTCAGAAGGGCTTTTGTCAAATGTCATATTGTTTGTCCCATGGAAACTGTGGGCATTTCAATTAAAGTCTAAACCAATAACAATTTAATAACTATTTTCTGCTGAAAGAGATCAATGAAGATATTTTCATATATTTTTAAACTTTTTAAAAATTGTAGTAAAGGAAAAGCTTTTTTTCTTTATTGTTCTTTGTGATCCAGTCAAGTGATGATCTCTTGTTTAAACTGTTTATATCCTACTTCATTCTAAGGTTTATTTGTAAATCCATAGATAGAGAAACTGTAAATGTTAATGCCCTGATATCATTGGCTTCAAAAATATCTTAACAAATGGCCTAACTGAATGTTTAGGGACATTAAACTAATGTAAAGGGTGCCAAATGAAGGTTTCTAGGCTGAGCCTCAGGCCACAAGGTCAGCTCTCTGCAGCCACAATGGCCTGGCCTAGCTTCATTCCCTCCTCCAAACGTTTTGGCCAAATGTTCCTGATAGTTTAAAACTGGCATATTTCAGAATATAAAAGAAACAATAATCAGCCAATAGCAAAGTAGAGCAGGTTGAGTATCCCTTATCTAAAAATCTGAAATCTGAAATGCTCCAAAGTTAAAAATTTTTGAGTGCTGACATAATACCACAAGTGGAAAATTCCAATCAAAATGTAGATGCACTAAAAATACTGTATAGAAGGAATTCCGTCTGTATATGAGATGTATATGAAACATAAAATAGTTTCATCATGTTTTACAACATCTTTGCAAAGTAGTCAAGAATGTTATGCAATTTTCTTCATACCAATCAACAGAAACTGTCCTTGGATAAGGTAAGCAAAAAGAAAATTAAAAGATACTAGATTGCTTCCACAATTTCTGGGATGACACAAAAACCAAAACCAAGCCACCAGAAGCAAAGATTCTGATACGGTTAGTATTACAACCACTGCTGGGCACTGGACTTTGCCAATGACACCCCACTACAACCAGCACCCAGTGTGAACCAGCCACTTGGAAGCCATTGCCTCTACTGGTTGTAGATTTGGGGTGTCACTAGAAACACCAATGAAATGAATTATTCTCTGTCTCTGTCAAAGTGATTGCAAAGATCCAGGCATGACCAGATTATCCAAGCCTAAGTCACAGGCCAGTGTGCTGACTTCCAAGGGCATGGGGAAGTGACTGTTTCGGACTTTTTGGTCTTCTGGAGTCTTTACCACTAAGAGTCATATTGTGGAAATTCCTCACTTAGAGGATAATGTTTGTAATGTTTGAGAGAGCCAGACACAATCACTGCTCATTATAGGAGGATAAGTATCAATTGTACCATTTTATATTTGAGAAAACTGAAACATCTTAGGGTTTGGTGAATTTTTTTTTAAGTTTTTGTGCTTACTGACAAAATAAGAATAAATTAAATTAGATTAAATGAAAGTAAATTTAAAAAATTACAATTAATTTCATCTTACTATAGGTTGAGTATCTCTTATCTCAAATGCTTGGGACGAGAAATGTTTTGGAATTCGGATTTTTTTTCAGGATTTCAAATATTTGCATGTACAAAATAAGCTCTGTTGGAGATGGAATCCATGCCTAAACACAAAATTCATTTATGTAATCATGAAAGCAAGAGACATTTCGTTTGATAGGCAAGGGGATACCAGAAAAGATTTTTAGCAAAATACTATGATAAAGATGGACTTTGTCTTATCTACATCAATGTGTAAGGTGGCAGATGTTAATAGCAATGAGGCTGGGATCTGAAAATATCTTGATGAAAAACAATGGCGAGCAGAGAGAGGGTGGTGATAGACAGGAATGGAAAGAGAAGACAGTTGTGAAAGAACTGTGGAGAGACATTCTCCCCAGCTTGATGATGGACTGCAGAAAACAAGTAGAGGCATGATGAAGAGAATTTGTGAAAGAAACATCATCTTATGGAAAATTCATGAATCAATTGGATAAGAAATTGAGGAAGCAGAAATATATGATTCAGGAATATTCCCAGAGAGTTTGTGCCTACTTGGAGGAGTTATTGCTGTTGAGGAAAACTGTGTTTCTACAGAATAGAAAAATTAAGCATGATTTTAATCCAAGCAAAGGAACTAGAAAGACTGAAGATACAGGTGAGAGAGGAAAACTAATAGAACAATTAATACATACTATCAATAGATATTATTACTCATTGTAACCATATCAAACAACCTTTCATTAATAAGATACTAAGAAAAAGTCCAGAAAAGGAGAAAAGGGGAATTAAAGAGAAACCAACAATTTGTCATCTTTACTTTGAAATATATATATTGGAGGGTTATAAATATATATAGTGGAGGGTTAAAAACAATGACTATTTCTTATCATTTCTACTTTGCATATATATACCCATACATAAATACATACATACTTTGTATTTATATATGTATTATATCTTCCCAATCACACATTTTTAGAGATGGACAAGGTGACTTGTCCTGAGATTCAAGGAAGTGGGAAAGCCAGTTTAAAACGTTTTCTGGCTTCTGGGTCAATATTCTTTTCTTACCTGGTAGACCTGCATCGGAACACAGCTTTATATGAAAGTCTGGGTGTTTGTAAGCCACATGAATCACTAAACAAGTGATACATCTTAAAATTCCATCTATCCTCAAAATAACTTTAATTTAGTTTTGTATTGATTGATTTTTATCTCAATTTTTAAAATTTTTTTTTTAGTTGTAGATAGACACAATACCTTTATTTTATTTTATTTATATGTGGTGCTGAGGATTGAACTCAGGGCTTCACACATGCTAGGCAAGCACTCTACTGCTGAACCACAACCTCAGCCCCTCAATTTTCTTTTGAGCTAAAAAACAATGGTAATTTTAAGATATATTTAAGTTGCCCACATCCATGGACGCAAATGATGCTCTATATACCTTAGAAAGGAATAATTGCTCTACAGGCAAGAGGCGTGAGCTTTGAGATCTGATTTAGTTTTCTGACATAGTAAAAATGATACATTTTTAAAAATAAATATTCCCTCAGTCTTTCTGGAAAGAACGAGAACTACAGCCTGTGATCACACAGCATATGGAGAAGTACAATAGCAGTTTTTCCATAAATTTGGTCCTATGGCACTAGCATATTAGGACCAAAAGGGAACCTGTCTGCAAAGGCAGTTCCTCACTTTACATTTGAGGAGACTGAAATTGCAAAACAGAAGAAGTGGTGCAAGTCACACATACAATCACAACATACAGTTAGTTAGTGGATGTCAGAACCCAGGCTGGAATCAGCCCCTGGTTAATCAGTCCAGGGCTGTTTGCTCTCCCTGATTGCTGCTCTGAAATCAGTCAAGTTTTGTGTTTGCAGGCAACTCATTGTATTAAAGCTATTGAGGAATAAACCATGCTCACAACTAGTAAAGATGATTGGTACAAAACTGAAATCTTTTGTCTATACCTACAGTTAGCCCTCAGAATCTGCAGGTTCCATATCCATAGATTCAACCAAGCAGGGATTAAAATGCACCCAAATTGGATTGGGGAAAAAAAATTACATCTGTACTGAATATGCACAGACTGATTTTCCTTGTCTTTTATTCCCTAAAAATATAGTACAACAACTATTTACATAGTTTTTATATTTTATTAGCTATTATAAGCAATATTGAGATATTTTAAGTTTATGGGAAGATGTGCATAGGTTATATGCAAATACTCTCCATTTTATAGAAGGGAATTGAGCATTTGTGAATTTGGTATCTCAGGAGTCCTGGGACCAGTACCCTTGGATACTGAGGTATAATTGTGCATACTGAACATATTTTTAAAGTGTTTATGAGGCATTCTCCTCTATTAAAGTCTTATGACCCAGTAGAGGAACATTAGAAAAACGAAACAATATCTACAATGAAAGTTGTAATATTCAAAATTTAAATAGATACACTTTTAGCTTTAGTCTGACTTCAGAGTCTCAAACCTGCCATTGAATTTCCATTTGTGTATCTTGTCTGAGTCTTAAACTCATCACATTAGATCGATGAATTTACTTTAGAAAACAAGTTCTCTGGTACTTTACCTTAGGTCAGAAACCATTTGAGTTTTAACAATCAATAATTTTAATTTTAAGTAGTTCTGAGGAGACATTTCAAGTGTTTAAAATATAAATATATATATATTTTAATGAATATTTTGCTCAGAATATGTACTGGAAGCATTACAAGGCTTTCAAAAATAAGAACTGAAGGACTAAGGTTAGATTTTCTTAAAAAAATCACACATTGTTAACTTAGTTTCTTAAGATATTGAGAATGTCTTAAAAACATTTTCATGCTAATTAAGCACAGAAATCTTTTAACACTGTACTATTACTCTGAAAAGAGATGAACATCATCAATGTTAGTGGCTTTTAGAGGAAAAGGTAATGTTTCTCTATTTTATCAATGGTCATTAATATAAAGATTATTAATTAAATCATATGTACTGCCTTCTGAGGAAAAACAAGAAAACCCCAAGAGTTACACACACACACACACACACACACACACACACACACCAAGAAACATTCCATCACTTCACCCGGCAGGTAAAATTTAAAAGTCAAAAAAGATTATAGTTTATTGATTTCCTTAGGCTACTTAAAAATAAATGTGGACCTGTATTCTTTGCATGAAACAAAATATTGAACTCTGCCCTTCAGGCATACTACCATACTTCAAATGCTGATCTTATCATCAGGGGCAAGTCAAACAGAGTTGGACTTTAAAAAGAAAAAAGGAAAACCCTGGAGCCACTGGGAAGCATCAAGGGTTGGGTTGTTGGTCTGGTTCTGGTCAGAACTCACCCAGGGTCACCATGCTGACTAAGAGCCACTAGGCTTCAAGATGACATTTTTCAATAAAAACAAATAACCAGAATTTGAAACATAATATGGAAAGAAAGAGTGTATTCTGAAATTAATTTTCTTTTCCACTTGGCATCTTCTTATTATCCATTCATGAACAGGAAATAGAATATTGTCATGTCTCTGTCATTAGAATTATGTATGATAAAATAATCCTAATAAGTTATAAAATAATAATGTCAAAGAAAATTGCAAATTGGTGAGGAATTAGATGGAAATTTTGTCATGTGTTTAAAATACTGGCCGCATTCTATGTTCCTGGATGCTCACTTTGTAATATTGTGAAATGTATCCATCAACTTTAAATGTGAGTTAAGGCTCCTCAAACAGTGCAGAACACACACAATAAGTTAGTTAAGATTCAGTTAATTAAACCTTGTTTATTTGCAGTAATGTTTTGCTTCTTTTTGAAAAGTTTCAAAACTTTCCATCTTTGACTTGTAGGGACCCACTGCCTAGAGTGCTTCCTAGAACAGAATCTGACATCAATATTTACTCACAGAATTTATGACGTGGCCTGGGAAGTAGCTCTGAATGTGTCAAGCAGAAACATAATCTTGACACAGAAGCTAAAGCTAAAAGCACAAAAGAGTTAAAAGGATAGGCAACATCCTGAAATTATCCTTGAATGCATCTATATCTAAAATTTAGACTGAAATTTAAAAGGGTATTAACAGTTTCTTACACACCTCTCTTTTCCAAATTAATAACCTTTGAGGAGGAAAAGAGCAAGATTGCTATTATTCTAATTCTGTGTTTCTGTTTTAAAATCAGATATTTATTATTTTTAGGGGGAAAATCACTCCAAATAAGACATTTTGAACATTGTATAAGCAAGACTGCTCAGGGAACTAATTGAAAATGGTCGCTTTAATTATGAGAAGTTTGGGGGGAGTGGGGTGGGGAGATGAGGGTGGTAAGAAAACCTGTTACAAAGGGAATCTCTACACGACTGAAACCAGACAAACACAAGGGGGCAGGAAGAGCTCAACTCTAACCGGCTGACTGAAATGGGATCTAAACTATTGTAGTTCGCCCTCCGGATATTTATCAATTCTCTTGGCAGGCAAAGAAATGTGAAGCTGACAAGTGGGTTTAGTTTGTTCTTGGTCTAATTACTGTGAAGAGAACAGGAGCGTCTCTAATGACAGCTACCCCAACAGCGGCGGCTTTGGGACAGCCTGGGGCTACATTCCCTAGAACTTATTCTTTGGTGGGAGACTAGCGATTCTGATCAGACTACATTTCTCACGCATTCCAAATGCCCTATTTTCCTTTTACTCCGTGAACTTTGATTGCAAAGGAGGGGCTTGTTAAAAACTCACCAGTCCGAGGACTGTGTCCATTGTAAATTTATGAGAAGGTACCCCGGGCGGGGCTAGGGGGTTGTAACCTGCTCTAGCTTTGGTTTTAATCCCAGCTGCCTTTTTTTTTTTTTTTTTTTGCAAACATGCGCCCGGAGTTTCTTAAACTGCTCTGGGTTTCGATTCAAACTCAGGAGGCATTGTGTTTAACTTCACTCCCCAGCTTTGCAAGTTTCGGTGAAAAAAAAAAAAAAAAACAAACTATCCTCTTTGCAGGATTTCATTGCAGCGGGGAGAGGGGTTAATACGGGATATTCTTAATTGCAGACAAATTCTAAGAAGTGAATCCCGCACCACAGCGCGTTCCGCTTCCTATGCGTGAGCCCCAAATCTAGCAGCTCAGAGCAAAACGCGATCAAGGGCAAGAAGCTCCAGGTCCCTTTTCCCTGCACTTTCAAGACAACCTGTTGCTCGTTCTTTCTCCTCCCCTCCCCACCGTTTCCCCGCCTCGGTCCCTAGAGCTGATGGACAGAAATCACTACCCAACCCTCGACTCCCGTCCCTCCTCCCGGGACCAACGATTGGTCTCCTGGGAAGACTAGAGTAAGGGGGTAGGAGGGGAAGGATTTCCCTCACAGCCTGGGGTTTGGGGACCTGGGAAGTAAGAGTTGGAGGGACTCAGTTCTCCGCGTGAGTGAGCCGGCAGCGGCGGAGCCCGACGAGCTGGGAGGGCTTATCCTCTTCCGCTGCGGCTCCAGCAGGGACCGCACCGGACACTTCCCATCCTTCTGGCCCAGTCCCAGTTACAGGGGGACTCAGCAGTCAGAGTGCGGTGTTCTTGGCACTTTACGGAGGTGTCTTTGGTAGCCTGCCTGAGGACTGACTGCACGCTTTCAGACTGACCTGTCTGAGCCCTCACGCCGGGATCATGCACCCAGCCAGGACCCCAAAGGTCGCTCCCCCCGCTCGCCGGACAGCCAACTCCACCAGCTCTCAGCCAATACTTGGTCCGCCACCCAGTCTGCTGCTGCTTCTCCTGTCACTGGTAAGCCGCATCTCGGCACAGCCCGCCGTGGGTGACCGAGCATTGCTGTCTCCAGGTCTCGCGGGGGCTGCGGGGGTTCCTTCCGAGGAGGCCATAGTGATGGCGAATCGCGGACTCCGGGTGCCTTTCGGGCGTGAAGTCTGGCTCGATCCGCTGCACGACCTAGTTTTGCAGGTGCAGCCAGGGGACCGCTGCGTGGTGACTGTGCTAGACAACGACGCCCTGGCTCAGAGGCCTGGCCGCCTGAATCCCAAGCGCTTCCCCTGCGACTTTGGCCCAGGAGAGGTGCGCTATTCCCACCTGGGTGCGCGCAGCCCGTCGCGGGACCGCGTGCGACTGCAGCTGCGCTATGACGCTCCTGGAGGGGCAGTAGTGCTACCACTGGTCCTGGAGGTGGAAGTAGTCTTCACCCAACTGGAGGTTGTGACTCGGAACTTGCCTCTGGTCGTGGAAGAACTGCTGGGGACCAGCAATGCCCTGGACGCGCGGAGCTTGGAGTTTGCCTACCAGCCCGAGACGGAGGAGTGCCGCGTGGGCATCCTGACGGGCTTGAGTGCACTGCCTCGCTATGGAGAACTCCTCCACTATCCTCAGGTCCCTGGAGAAGCCAGAGAAGGAAGTACCTCGGAGCCTCTCTTGATGGACTGCAAAGCTTTTCAGGAGCTAGGTGTGCGCTACCGTCACACAGCCCCCAGTCGCTCACCCAACAGAGATTGGGTACCCATGGTGGTGGAGCTGCGTTCACGAGGGGCTCCTCTTGGCAGCCCTGCTCTAAAACGCGAGCACTTCCAGGTGCTAGTGAGGATCCGAGGAGGGGCTGAGAACACCGCACCTAAGCCTAGTTTTGTGGCCATGATGATGATGGAGGTGGACCAGTTTGTACTGACCGCCCTGACTCCAGACATGCTGGCAGCCGAGGATGCTGAGTCTACCCCTGACCTATTGATCTTCAACCTCACCTCTCCCTTACAGCCCGGCCAGGGTTACTTGGTGAGCACCGATGACCGCAGCCTACCCCTCTCCTCCTTCACTCAGAGAGATCTGCACCTTCTGAAGATAGCCTACCAGCCCCCTTCTGAAGACTCTAACCAGGAGCGACTCTTTGAACTGGAGCTAGAAGTAGTGGACCCGGAAGGAGCAGCCTCTGACCCTTTTGCCTTCATGGTAGTGGTGAAGCCTATGAACACACTGGCTCCGGTGGTCACACGAAACACTGGTCTTATTCTCTACGAAGGTCAGTCTCGGCCTCTCACAGGCCCTGCAGGCAGTGGACCACCAAACTTGGTCATCAGTGATGAGGATGACCTAGAAGCAGTGCGACTGGAGGTGGTGGCTGGGCTCCGGCATGGTCACCTTGTCATTCTGGGTGCTCCCAGCAGCAACTCTGCTCCTAAGACCTTTACTGTGGCAGAGCTAGCAGCTGGCCATGTGGTCTACCAGCATGATGACAAAGATGGTTCACTGAGTGACAACCTGGTGCTCCGCATGGTGGATGGAGGAGGCAGACACCAGGTGCAGTTCCTGTTCCCCATCACTTTAGTGCCTGTGGATGACCAGCCACCTGTCCTGAATGCCAACACTGGACTGACATTGGCAGAGGGTGAAACAGTGCTTATCCCACCGCTTGCTCTGAGTGCAACTGACATAGACTCTGATGACTCTCTGCTGCTTTTTGTGCTGGAATCACCCTCCTCAACTGCAGGGCATCTGCTTCTCCGCCAAACTCATCCTCCCCAAGAGGAGCAGGAGCTGATCAGTGGCCTTTGGAGGAAGCAGGGAGCATATTATGAACGAACAGTGACAGAGTGGCAGCAGAAAGACATAACAGAAGGGCGGCTCTTCTATAGACACTCTGGGCCCCATAGTCCTGGCCCAGTGATAGACCAGTTTACATTTAGAGTTCAGGATAACCATGACCCCCCTAATCAATCTGGACTACAGAAGTTTGTAATACGTATTCATCCTGTGGATCGCCTCCCTCCAGAGCTGGTCAGTGGCTGTCCCCTTCGGATGGTGGTGCAGGAATCCCAGCTCACACCACTGAGAAAGAAGTGGCTGCGCTACACTGATCTGGACACCGATGATAGAGAACTCCGTTACACCGTGACCCAGCCCCCTGTGGACACCGATGAAAACCACTCACCAGTCCCACTGGGCACCTTGGTCCTGACTGACTACCCATCCACTGTGGTGACCCATTTTACCCAAGCCCAGATCAATCACCATAAAATTGCATACAGACCCCCAGGTCAAGAACTGGGAGTGGCTGCGCGAGTGGCCCAGTTCCAGTTCCAGGTGGAGGACCGAGCTGGGAATGTGGCTCCTGGTACCTTCACCCTTTACTTGCAGCCCGTGGACAACCAGCCACCTGAGATCCTCAACACTGGCTTCACTATTCAGGAGAAGGGCCACCACATCATAAGTGAGACTGAGTTGCATGTGAGTGATGTAGACACTGATATGACCCACATCATTTTTACCCTCACACAGGCACCCAAACATGGCCACATGCAAGTGTCCGGACAGACACTGCATGTAGGAGAGCTCTTCCACTTGGAGGACATAAAACAGGGGCGAATTTCTTATACTCATAATGGAGATGAGTCCTTGACTGATAGCTGCTCCTTGGAGGTCAGTGACAGACACCATGTGGTGCCTATCACTCTCAGAGTAAATGTCCGGCCAGTGGACCAGGAGGTGCCCATGCTGAGCCTTCCTACAGGTACTCTGGAGTCCTATCTAGACGTCTTAGAAAACGGAGCTACTGAAATCACCACCAGTATTATTAAGGGGACTGATGAACACACTGATGATTTGATGCTGACTTTCCTCTTGGAAGATCCACCCTTGTATGGAGAAATCCTGGTCAATGGAGCTCCAGCAGAGCAGTTCACCCAAAAGGACCTCTTGGAGGGCTCTGTTGTCTATGCCCACACCAGTGGTGAGATTGGCCTATTGCCCAAAGGAGACTCTTTCAACCTGAGCCTGTCAGAAAAGTCTCAAGAATGGAGAATTGGTGGTAATACTATTCAAGGTGTCACGGTGTGGGTAACCATCCTCCCTGTGGACAGCCAGGCCCCAGAAATTTCTGTGGGTGAACAGTTTACAGTAATGGAAGGTGATAAAGGTGTTATAACCTCAATGCACATAAGCGCTGAAGATATTGACTCCCTGAATGATGACCTCCTGTGCACCATAGTTATTCAACCAACCTCAGGCTATGTCGAAAACATTTCTCCAGCCCCAGGCTCTGAGAAGTCCAGAGCAGGGATTGCCATAAGTGCCTTCACTCTGAAAGATCTCAGGCAGGGCCACATTAACTATGTCCAGAGTGTCCACAAAGGGGTGGAACCTGTGGAAGACCGGTTTGTATTTCGTTGCTCTGATGGCATTAACTTTTCAGAGAGACATTTTTTCCCCATTGTAATCATCCCTACCAATGATGAAAAGCCAGAAATGTTTATGAGAGAATTTATAGTAATGGAAGGTATGAGTCTGGTGATTGATACGCCCATCCTCAATGCTGCTGATGCTGACATCCCCCCGGATGACTTAACCTTCACTATTACCCGATTTCCCACTCATGGCCACATCATGAGCCAGCAGATAAATGGCACAGTTCTTGTTGAAAGCTTCACCTTGGATCAGATCATAGAGAGTTCCAGCATTATTTATGAGCATGATGACTCTGAGACCCAGGAAGACAGTTTTGTGATTAAGTTAACGGATGGTGAGCACTCTCTGGAAAAGATGGCCCTCATCATGATCCTCCCTGTGGATGATGAGACCCCCAGAATGACCATCAATAATGGACTGGAGATAGAAATTGGGGAAACCAAAGTCATCAACAATAAAATATTAATGGCCACTGATTTGGACTCTGAAGACAAATCCTTGGTTTATATCATTCGTTATGGGCCAGGACATGGTTTATTACAGAGACGAAAACTTACAGGTGCCTTTGAAAATATCACGCTGGGCATGAATTTTACCCAGGATGAAGTGGACAGAAACTTAATTCAGTATGTCCATTTTGGGCAAGAGGGCATCCGGGACCTAATTAAATTTGATGTGACTGATGGAATTAACGCCCTCATCGATCGCTACTTTTATGTGTCCATTGGGAGTGTTGACATTGTCTTCCCTGACGTGATTAGTAAGGGGGTGTCCTTGAAGGAAGGTGGTAAAGTCACCCTCACAACAGACTTACTAAGCACAAGTGACTTGAACAGCCCGGATGAAAACTTGGTTTTTACCATCACCAGGGCCCCCATGAGAGGTCACCTAGAGTGCACAGACCAACCTGGAGTGTCCATCGCATCTTTCACTCAGCTCCAATTGGCTGGAAACAAAATCTACTACATCCACACAGCTGACGATGAGGTGAAGATGGACAGCTTTGAGTTTCAAGTCACTGACGGACGTAACCCTGTCTTCCGAACGTTCCGTATCTCCATTAGTGACGTGGACAACAAAAAGCCAGTGGTCACCATCCATAACTTGGTTGTCAGCGAAGGTGAAAACAAGCTGATCACGCCCTTTGAACTCACTGTTGAAGACAGAGATACTCCTGACAAACTCCTGAAATTCACTGTCACCCAGGTGCCTGTTCATGGTCATCTCCTTTTCAACAATACCAAACCTGTCATGGCTTTTACCAAGCAAGACTTGAACGAAAACTTAATCAGCTACAAACATGGTGGCACGGAGTCGAGTGAAGACAGCTTCTCCTTCACGGTGACTGATGGCACCCATACAGACTTCTATGTTTTCCCAGATACAGTATTTGAAACGAGGAGACCTCAAGTGATGAAGATCCAGATCTTACCTGTTGACAATAGTGTCCCCCAAATTGCAGTGAATAAAGGGGCCTCTGTGCTTCGCAATCTGGCCACTGGTCACTTGGGGTTCATGATCACAAGCAAAATACTGAAAGTGGAGGATAGAGATAGCCTGCACTTCTCTCTGAAGTTTACTGTGACAGAGGCTCCTCGACATGGATATCTCTTCAACCTGGACAAAGGCAACCACAGCATCACTCAGTTTACTCAAGGTATGTTTCCTTTGCTTTCCTTATACCCAAAGGACATTCCAGGTCTTATTTCCTGAGAGCATGGCCATCCCTGAAAGCCTATAAGTAGAGCATTGAGTTAGGGTCCAAGGGAAGAGAAGGGAGAAAAGAAAAGGGAAAAATAACTGTATACTTACTTTCTTACAAAACAGCTGCCTTGCTGCCAGATGTACCATGACAGTGACCTTTATTAGAGAGAGTATTGATATATTTCAATAGTGGCAAGTTATGTTGCCAAAGTAGGGGCAGGATTGGTGAAATAAAATTGAAGCAGACTTTCCAATTCTGCTGCATTAGCCACAGCTATCCTCTGAGCATCCTCTGTTTCATATGTTATGCATGCTTCATGAAGCATTTCAACACTTTATAGCTGGAGTAGCTCACTAAATTGTATTTATTCAGATTATTATCATTATTAGTGAGCATCCAAATAAACCTTTAAATTTGTGTTATTTTGATTAATGCTGAAGAGCATCACCAATACTATTGTGGTTGCTAGGAACTTTGTAACTAAAAGAAAAAAAAACACATGTTCACGTTTACATGGAGACTTTAACAATTCTCTTATAATATTTCATGACTCAGGCAAACACCTGTCCAAAGACATAACAGATAAACACCCATCTAGAGTTACAACAAGTTATATGAGTTAGAATTATATGTGATAACACAGGATATATTGACTGGGGGGGCGGGATACACCCAAGAAAAGGAGATTATACTACACTTTTAAGAAGACAATGTATTCATCACCAAACTGTACACCTGTTTCATTATTTAGAACCTGAAGATATGTAAACAAGATTAATAGTACACAGAGGAAATTATTTCATCATTTTTGAGCCCTCTCTCTGGCCTGTTTCAAACCCCAGTTGCCTCAAGCTCCTTTGTTCTTGAGGTAACAGGGTTTTTCTAACCTGAATTTCCCTGGTGGGTGGACACAGTCTGAGACAGGAAGGGCAGGTGACCTGTGCTGGGTTATTCAGTGAGAGAAGGGACAAGTCCATTCAGTGTGCCAGATTGGGAGTTAGGACTCTGTTCTCTAGAACGTGCGATTTTCATTACAAAGGCATTTGTGTTGCTTTCATGAAAACCTCACCATGTCAGAAAGGAAATCAGATCCACCATTTGTGGGCTCTGTGGGTAGAGATGAAGTTTAACCCCAGGGCATCCCAGTGGGGGTGTTCTTTTCCTACAGCAGTGTTCTGCTCTTAGATAACAAATACTTTAATAAACATGGATGTAGCAAAACGTAGTGTTCAAGTGAACTGCTTCTCTGTTTGATGCTGGCAAGTAGCCTCACACTCCAACCTCCTGATTCTTGGCCGAAAGCCTGAATGTATCCCAGGGCCTGCAGGGACAGGAAAACCCCAGAGTGCCAAGTGTCACGCCACACCAGCAGGAAACTTTTGTGTGAAGGCTTTCTGAGGATGGGGATGCCATGCAATCCTACACTGGTTCATTTTCATGGAAAGTGAAGAGGATGAAAGGAATATATTAGAGGACAGAAAATGTATTTCAAATCCCTCTCCAGACCTGAAATGGAAATCTGATTTTAGAGATTTTTTTTTTTAAAGAATTTTTGGATGAAGACAGGCAAATGATTTAAGTTCTACAGACCAAATCCAGCAGCTCGAAATATTGGAATGTTATTTCTTAAATGTTCAACCCTAAAAATTATGCCACTTTATTCTAGGCAGTTCTGTTTTTCACTGATTTTGAATTATCTTCAATAACTTTTGTGGGGTTTTGTTTGTTTGTTTGTTTGGTTAATGTAGAGTTAAGTTTGTTGCAAATAGAGATTCTCTTTTTAGGGGAAAAAGTTAAATTTTTAAGGGAAATTATTACATTGCAATACAAACTCAAATATCGACTAGGAAAACTGTTGGTTTTAATTTAGTCACACAGCACTCACATGAACAAGTTGAGGCTGGAGTTTACTTCATAGCAGTTATTTATGGAGATTAGATAAGCAATTAAAAATGGAGAAAGCTTCATCAGAGAACTGCTAGGGCAGCTCTTCCAGTAGGAGAAAGAAAGCAGAGGAAGGACTGTGCCGTCTTTTAATTTGTTTTTGCTTTGTCTTTATCATCTAGGGATAAGCTAAACTATATTTTGATGGATTTTTCAGTGCACTGACTTGATTCAATTTTGCACAGATAGCCAGAGAAAATTTTTATGTTGATTGACCAAGTGGTTCCTAGGAGAAAAAGAATAATAATTGATTTGTAAAATTTTAATTGAAGTTCATTATAAGGAAAAATTAACAATGTCAAATTAGTCAGATTAGGAAAATTATCATTATTTTGTGGTATGGGGTACTGAACTCAGGGCCTCATGCATGCTAGGCAAGTGCTCTACCTCTGAGCTACAGCCACAGTCAAAATTATTTATTTATTTCGAACTTTACAACTTTCCCAAGGTGTCCCCACCCTCCCTCTAGCCAACACCTCACACCAGGTCTGAATCACATGTCTCAAAAACCTGGATTTTTTTTTTATTTGCAGTAGGTACATAATGATACATTATGTGGGATAATTTATAAATCACTTTCAGTAGAGTGGAAATGTCCCCAAAGAGTTTGAATCAGATGTGGTTACCAGACATGTTAATGAACTTACAATAGAAAAGACAGAATGATTGTGTGGGTAAACTGGAAATAAATGTAATTGCATGTTTAACCATTAGAAGAAAACCTGGTTAATTCCTAGATGTTTGCTTGAAGAAGATAGCATTTTAACTTTTGAGTTTTTATCTTGTTAGGACTTGGGTGCCTTAAGAAAGCTAGAGTTAAGGCATATTTACAGTATGTTTATGTTATTTCCAGAGGTACCTGGAGGATAACAATATTTTGCCCAAAGTACTTACTTGAGATTTAAAAAGCCTCTTTTTAAACTATAAATTAGTATCAAAGTTTCAGGGAAAACTAAAAGAATTTTGTTAAGTTCCAACTAATCAATAACACATTCACTGGTTTGGAAGGGAAACATGACACCTGAGTGTCATATTGCATTCATATTCTCTTTTTCTTAAAAAAGGAAAGTTCTGAAAAATCAGTTTTGAAGCAATTATTTGTTTCAATGACACTGTCTCCAAAATACTGTATTTTTGCCTAAGAAATCATTGGCACCAATGTGGGATGTGCTAAGCAGGGCTCTTTCTTTCTTTCTTTTCTCCTAGTAAAACCTTTACATTTTCTTATAAAATTTAGAAAAGGTGAAAATACTGGAAAGAGTCTTCCCCACATGGCCCAAAGCTGTTTTCCCCCCCGTGGTAGGGATGCATAGTCAGTGGAGATTATTTAACTCCTTACTGACAAAGGGAAGGTTACAGGAATTGAGTTAGGAGATTTAAACAGACCAAGAGGCTCTCAGGGCCTGCACTCCTTACCCTGCAGAAACCCATCCATGCCAAGGGAGAGATGCAAGTGTGAGCCATCAGGCAACTTAACATCTTCATTTTACATTAAGGAACGTTTGAGCTTTTACTATAAGACCCTGAGCAAAGGACTTGGGAAGTTAGGATGGGAAACAATATATCCAAGAAATTCTCAATCTGTTAGGAAAGATAGCCACACAGAAAGATAAAAATGACACTAGGCAGAGAGTTTTGGAAATTATAGCACAGCTAAAAGGAAGTATTGCAGGAGGACAGAACATCTTGAACTTGCTTTGCCTCCACGTACCTCTTTTAGCAAGAAGGTGCCATTAACTATAAAATCAGATTTTCACCCCAGGGATTCCTGACCGTGAGTCACCTTTCAAACTTGTATGAGCCAGTGAGGAGCACATCTCACATCTATAGAGTAGGGCTGTAGAAACACATGGATTCTAACACCTTGCCTCACTCAAGTTTATTCTTTCATAAGTTATTATATTTCATTAGATGTATATTATATAAATGTGTGTGTGTGTGTGTGTGTATATATATATATATATATATATATATATATATATATATAGCCTCTGAACTCCCTAGCATGAACTGAAGTAGAGCTTTTGGGAGATGAAAAAAACCCTAAAACACCTACCAGATAAATATATACTATAGACTGTTGTTGAAAACTATTTTTAACTGTGATCCAATTTTATGTAACCTTAGGAAACTCACTGATTGGCCCAGGTCAAATAACCATCTATTGTGAGTGTCACAGAACAGAATATTTGTCCTATTATATTCTCTGTGCACTGTCATTAAGGAGGAGAACTGACAAATTGATGACTAAATTTTAAAAATTGTGCCCTAGTAATCAAAACAAAAAAATCTATTAATTTGAATTTCATAGAGTGAATTTGATATCAAGTGAATTCAACAGAGTAGGAAATAACCTGAGGAGGTATAACTTTCTGCTCTAAATAAAGCTTTCCATTCTTATTAGACGTTGTTTTGTTCTAAGTTCTCTTAGACATCTAGTCAGGATAGTTATTTCAATCTGTGAGGTTTTTAAAGAAGTACCTCCTTGATTTTGCCTTTTAAACTTTGGAGCCCTTCGAAACAGCCGGCTATACCACAGAAGGTAAGAGTGAGGGGGCAAAGCCTTTTGCTTCTGAGGGCCAGTCCTCCAGAGAGGCAAAGGATGTAATTCAAGAGGGCCAGGAAATCTACCATGCCTCAAAACATCTTCCTTTCCACCTGTCATGGTGCTTGACATTCCGTATTTAGGAGTCACTCTTGGTGCACGAACATGTGAGCACTACTGGGAGTGGCGACACCTTGCTATTATTACATCCTATGTCTCGCACTCTTGTGTAGGGCATCAAATTTCCACAGACAGCTGAAATCAAGGGGCTTAGAGATCTGACGGTTTAAGATAGTACTGTTCCCCTGGAAGAGGATCTAAACACATTTACAGAAAGACAACAGCCAATAGGATTTATTTACGGTAAGAAACTTGCCAAAGTAATTAATCATCTTGCTTTTGGTTATTTTCTAGCTGACATTGATGACATGAAAATATGCTATGTCTTAAAAGAAGGGGCTAATGCCACAAGTGATGTGTTCCATTTTGCAGTTGAAGATGGTGGTAAGTATTCCATTTTTCTAGTAGTGAAATGGAGGAGAGGGACTTGTCTTCATTGCTCTTTGATATCAATATTACAAGGAATCTTTATCAAGAATCATTTTATGCTTATCTGAATTTAGGTGGAGTGAATTTAATATTTGCTGCAGAAAACTTTATCGTTTAAATTTGACACAGTGCTAGTCTGTAATGACTATAGACATGTTATAGTTGTATCCTTTTTGTCTTGGTGATTTGTAAGCACTAAAGAGAGATCTGTATAAATAGGATCCCCACGTCCAGTTGTTCAGATTATATCTTGCATGAAGTTGACTACTTGAGGTGATGCAAGGATATTGGAATCCAGCCCAGTTCCACTCAGCCATGTGCCCGCTGGGTGTATCTACACAAAATAAGTATCTTTTTCTAATTTGCATATGGTGCCCTGTAGATTCATTCTGATAGAAAAGGTTTGCACTCACAGAGAACTCAATGCTAAATAAAGGGTTGTTTTATCTCACCTATCTCAGGATACCTAATGTTTTTCTTAGTTTGAGGATTTTTTTTTTTTTTTTATGATCTAGTCTAGCTAAAAATTTTCCTTGGTGAATTCTGAAGAATACTGCAGAGAATGGGTATAAATTTCTGACAGAGTCCAATTTTTCATCACTGTGACCAAAATGGCTGATATAAGCAACATAGAGGAGGAAAGATTTATTTTGCAGCTCCATTGCTTTGGAGTTGAGGTAAGGCAGAACATCATGGTAAAGGGGCATAGCAAAGAAACGCTACTCAACTCAAGGTAGCTAGGAACCAAAGAGAGAGAGAAGAGAGGAAGAGGCCATGAACAATATGTCCCCAAGCATGTGCCTCATGACCTACAGCCTGTAACTATGTCCCAACTGCCTACAGTTTCCACCTCCTCCCAGTAAACAATTCAAATTATTAATCCACCAAATGGATTAATATATTGATGAAGTCAGAGACTACATGATCCGATCACTTCCCCAAGCCCCACATCTGTATGCTGATGCACTGGGGACCACGTCTTCAACACTTAAACTTTGGTCAAACATTCCAGACCCAAACTGTAACACTTTCCATCTAAGTTTCTGGGCAATGTTATTACCATTACTTCCCCCAAACCGGCTGCCACTCATGCTCTTTCCAGCTCCCAGTGCCTCCTCTTCTTAACCCTGTGGACTAGGAGAAAACTGATCACTTCTGAATTGGTTATAAAGATGTTTTTGTTCTTGTGTGCCCTCGTGGGAAACAGAAGAGACTCAGCAAGTACTTGTGTTGTGTGAACGGGACACCGGAAGGAGGGCATGTATGAGAGAAAAGAGGGAGAAGCAAAATGAGTCAGACTCAGTCATCTGTTTCCTTATGATGCCTTTTAAAAATGGCACACTATTAAGTCATCCATCTCAAAATGATTGCATCCTTAGCCTCCATATTCATTGAAGCAGTAAATAGAATTTGTTTAAAATATCACTGGACACAACATGATCACAGCTCTCAGAAATGACATCTGCTGAGTGTGTGCCAGAGAGGCAAAAAAGTGTGTTAACTTGGGCTCAACTATTTAAATCAGAGCTTAATAGAGCTAATGCCTTTATTTTGAGAGTGAAAAGTCACAGCTTAGTACTCTACATATTGAAATAAGGAATCCTAGCAAAGAACACAGTTCTAAAGAAAGAAATCAAATTTATTTTTTAAAAAGGTTTTCTGGATCTTATTATTCAAACGTTAGAGTCTGCTGAAAAAAACTGTAGAGTGACACCAGAAATAATCAAATATTGATGCAAGACATCAGATCTATCACTTAGAATGTCTAAAGGAGCCCTAATAGCAAAAGTTTAAATCCTTTAAAATTACAAGGCAAGTTTAAATCCCAATAGCTACAACTATTCTAAGATATTATAGATCGTACTTTTTTTTTTTTTTTGCTTTTCTTCCCCCATTTATGCCCACACACATGCACAAACACTTTTATTCTATTATTCTGCACACCCTTAGCTGGGTGAAATAACATCATTTTCACTAAATTTAAGTCTGTGTTCAACTTTGGAAAGCATGTAGTATCATATTTCCAAATATTAAGTTAGGATTGACAGGCTAAAGAGACTAGGCTTATTTTAGAATTCCTGGAAATATTGTGCGGCTTCTGAAGATTGTCTTTGTGTTTATGGGAACAAGTAGGAAATCATTCGAGCTTTTTCAGAGTTTCAGTTTCACATGAAAAGAAAAATTTCAGAGATATTCTTTACTCTCTTCCTTTCCACAGGCATAGCATGACTGAGAGAGCTCAGGCAGATTCGGGCAAACTCTTAAAACAGAGTTTACCTTAACTTCCCAGAAGAAAATTTTCCTTTGACCAGATAAACACAGAAACTTGCAAGACTGAAAACAAAAAGCCACCTATATATCTCAAAATGGTTTTGACCTGATTCCTTTTATAAAGGGATTCTTGTATTATCTCATAAATAGTCTCACATTTGAATCAGAAATACAGTTCTCTTTAAACTTGCAGAATATGAACTATAGTGACTAATTATTATCTACTTTATATAGTAGTAGTAAGCATACCCTTAAATTGTACCCATGAAATACATCAAGCACTTCAAGTATTTTACATCTGGGAAGTCAGTCAAGACATGATAGCTTAAAATTAATAATTCTTTATTTCAAATGTCTTTCCAATCCTTTAAATTCACCTTCAAATTAACAAGTCTAATTTTAGGATGGTATCCCTCTAAGTAAATTATTGGTGCAAATATAATCCTTGAATAATCTTAAAGGTAACAAATAATTTAATTTCAGGGATCAAGTGGATTTAATTGTGTGATCATGGACACCTGTCTGGCCACAAGATTTTTCTATCATGAGGTAGCCTTGGATTAGTGATGGTCACTACATTTTAGGTTTTGGAGCACTTTGAGGTTCCTACCAAACGACAGGAGTAAAGAGTACTGAGGAAAAGATAATGTCAGGGTTTTCTTCTCTGGGGGATTCTACTGTATTTGGACTTGATGAATGTTGGTTGATATATCACTATGTGTTTAAAAGCCCAGGGATCCTTACATCTTAGGGTTCTTTCCATTAGATTTTAAACCTTCTATATGGTTTATTGGTAATATTGCCTTCATAGCATCCCTGTGAGCTTGATAAAACAACAACAACAAACAGTATGATTTCCTATATAACAGATGAGGAAACTACATCACAGAAATGGGTAACTGATCCCTTTCAAGTTGCACAACAGGTAACTAGAGGCTGACTTCAATCCCAGATTCTTTCCAGAGTGATAACTGATAACTTCCCATTTGCTTTGGATACCCACAGGATAGGGAAAGACTCCTAACTTCTCTGCCTTGTCCAGACCAAATTTTTAGGACTATTTAATTGATGAGACTGAGTCAGAATAGGCTCTACTGATAAGGCATACAGAAAGTTTTGTGTCTCCTGGAATGTGAATTTTTAAAACACTTTAAAGGTCCTACCTCCACAAACTTTATAGTGCTCTTCCCTGGTATTATGGTGCAATTCTTAAAATGATTATTTGGTAATGAAATATGTTTGCTAGAATGTTAAGGAAGAGCATGCAAATGTTTAGTCAGACTGGCCCATCCATCCAGGTATCCTGGGGCCAGTCACCACATGTGGATGCACTGTACCAACCTGGAAGGACAAACTCTGAAGTTCAGGGATGTATTCCAGTAACATGTGGCTTTTTCTAATGAGCCTGTGCATTTAAATACCTTTAAGCAATCACCTATGGATTTAATCAATGGGTCTTCCATTTCTTTTTCATTTCACCCTTTATAGCTTCATGAAATGTGAAGTTCAGGAGGCTTTCCCCATCCTGTGGCTGTCCTAAGCAAGTGGGGCATTACCAGTTATCCCTGGGGAAAGAATCTGGGAATGAAGTCAGCCTCTGGTTACTTGGTTGTACAAATTGAAGGGGGTCAGTTACCCATTTCTGTGATGTGGTTTCCTCATCTGTTATATAGGAATAATACTATTTGTTGTTGTTGTTTTACCAACATAATCCCGCTGCAGACCTGGGAAACACATCCTCTTGATGATTGCCTCTGAATTCTAATTCCAGATTTAGTACTCCAGACTTCTGTGGGGGTGTTCATGTATCTCCTTCATCATTGAACACATTCTTATCTGATTCCTTCTCAGCATTCAACCCTATGGATTTTCTGTGAGCTGTTTTAATACAAAAGTGTTTTTTTCCCCAGTCGCTTTTTAGTTTTCTCTTCAGGGAGCTCCTCTGTTTGTGTATTGGGATGTGAAAGACAGTCTCACATAACTATTCCAGGTATGTCCCACCCTCAAACCAAATGACTGTTAATCACTCTTCCAAACCAGGCTCAAATGTGGTTTCCTCTCCAGAGTTATTCCCCATATCATAATGAGGAAGTTAGCTTCACCCTTCTTTGTGCTTCTATCCATAACTTTATTTGCAGAAGGAATGTTGTACTATGATTATTTGTTAACATCAAGACTTCTATTAGTAGGAAAGAAGCTCCTTCGTATCAAAGGATATCATTAATCTTTGTACCTCTAGGCCCACAGGGCTGAGCACATGGCATACTTACCAAATATTAAAAAGGATGAATGGATAAATGGGAGGGAAAAACTCAGTTAAGTAGTATTTTAAGAAAAGTTCCTATAAACAATTTCCAGTGGACCTTCTGCATTCCTTTACAATGATCTCTTATCCTAGCTTTAATATAAATCCCTGTGGCACCACGAGAGATTTTTAGTAAAGCTTTCACATATATAAATACATGAAACCAACTGCTGTGAAAATTCCTTTGAAATCTTCACTGAAATATATTTCAGATTGAAAAAATTCATAGTAGCCACCAGTTCCAATCTCAGATTATTCTTAAAGAATTCTTTTCAGGAAAAATCAATATTTGTCAATATACTACATAAACTATTTGTCAATATGCCATATAAACAATTATACAATTTAAATGCAAATATACACTTTTTAAATAAATCACTGAAATTTTGAAAAACTATCATAAGTGTTCTGTGTTTTGGTTACACCAATTTTTTCCTCAAGTGATGAGACAACATTATGACAAAGAAATATAAATCTGTATAAGCATAAAGTATCACCAGTTCTTATTAAAAGATTGTTGTGTAAACTTTTATAGTTTGCTTTTTTTTCCTTCAGTGCTCAGGATTAAAACCAGGGTCTCATAGCCTCATTCATACATCTCCAACCCTAAAGATGGTCATAAGAAAGCGTTAGGATAGTGGTCATCTGGCTTAATAATACTGAATAGGAGGAGCTGGACTTTATTCTTCATTATCAAAACCTGTTTGCTGCTTCCTCATTTGAACTCTCATATGACATGGGCATGCCGTCTGGGTGCTGCCTTCCAGTCTTGGCATTGACACTGGGGAAGTGACATAAAATCTGTGTAGGCCATTACAGTGTATCTGGTCCACAGCCAGACATTTTTTTGGCTGCTGTCTGTGATCATGCCTTTTGGTGCCCAAGTCTCCATTCGCCAAGATCCTTAACTTGTGTGCTATTGAAAGATATAAATAGTATCTTGACATAGTAGAAGAGTTTCAAAGTCATTTTTATCTCTGATATGTCAGTTAAGGTCGAGGCTTTTGAATTTTTATTCCATCCTTGACAATTAAATACTCAAATGCAAAAAAGACCACTAGAAACTCTTTATTCTAGATAGAAGGAGCACAAGTTTTAACTTGAAGGTGACCAGTAACCTCAGGGTTTATGGCAAAGCAATTACTGATATTTAGCTTGAAGTTAAAGCTAGGGCTGGAAAAATATAAATAAGTACTATGAATAGAAAAATAAGGTCTGAGTATAAGCATTAAAAGATTATACAGACATACTCAGCTTAGAGAGTGAAGCATGCATTCTTGACAATAAAATTAATTGCTAGTGACATGACAACCAGAGGAAGTATACTAGTTATAGTAAGATGGTGAAGTAATGTCAGGCACTGATACAAATATTTTTAATCTGTTAGCATGCACAAGATCTACTAGAATACAGATCCTGGGGAGGAGTGTTGGCTAGTGCTAAATGTACACAAGCTTTTTTTTTTTTTTTTTTTTCCCCCATTGAGTAGTTCAGAATAGTTCAAGTCATTAAGATCTTTCTATGCTGGATCCTTGACTTTAAAGCATCACTCTATTAATATACCTGTTGTTCAGTGTCCAGGAAAGAAGTAATACCTTTTAGACAGAAAAATATCAACTAAATTGTATCAGTTATTATGCTTTAGGCTCATTCCAAAATTATCATATGACTTTACTATTTTTATTGGCTTTAGTTCAGAGGACACTTTCCTGAAATCATTAAATCTTTGGGTGAGTATGAATTCTTATCAGGCACATCTCTAGAGATTTTAACATGAACCTCTGTTTACATTGAGAACAAATCATAGTCACCTTTTAAAAACTTTCACAAGTGATTAAAATACCATAATCTCAAATCAAATATTTATTTGTGGTATTTATTACACAATTCAGTCATATTCCATTCTATCTCATTAAGTTTCCTCTGGGTGACTGGGAGAATCCCAAAGTGGTTTTCAGTGAGCACTTTCACAATTATAAGTTGTATTATTCTCTATTTGCTAGAAGCAATGAGAATGCATGAGAGAACAGGATGGGATATCATAGAAGGATCAGAGTTTCTATGATGAAATTTATTTTCTTAAAAGAGATTTCCTATTCCTTTAAATTATTTGACAAATATTTTTTGAAGTACCCACTTCATTTGGGGTGTCCATTGGGATCTGGGAAGACAATGATGAATATAACAATCATAATCTTTGACCTGGGATTCATCCTGAAGATAAAGCAATAGACGAAACATTTGTGCATTGTTTAAAGTATTCTGGAGGTTAAAATATAGAAATGCAGCCATCAGGAAAGGCTTCTAGAAGGTGATATTTAAACTTAGAATGAGGGCTGGGGATGTGGCTCAAGCAGTAGCGCGCTCACCTGGCATGAGTGCGGCCCGGGTTCGATCCTCGCACCACATACAAACAAAGATGTTGTGTCCGCCGAAAACTAAAAAATAAATATTAAAATTCTCTCTCTCTCTCTTTAAAAAAATATTTAAAAATTCTCTCTCTCTCTCTCTAAAAATAAAATTTAAAAAAAATTAGAATGAGATACAGCTGCTAAGAGAAGAAGACGTGCTATAGGCAGAAGGAGAAGCATATGCGAAGGTACTGAGCTTTGGTGTTCAAGTCACTGGGAGAGCACCAGCATGCCTGGAGCTCAGTCAATAAACCAGAGACCAAGCGGAGAGGAGCCCCTGGCCCGATGGTGCAGAGCCTTGTAAATCAGTGGGAGTAATTTAGAAAAAGGAAGCCCCCAAATCATTTTATAGCAGGGGAGTAACATATATTCCACTTTGTGCTTTAAGAAGAGGACCCTTGCGACTGTAGAGAATCAATAGAAGATCAATGAAGGCAAAGAGGGAGATTAAGATGAGGCCGACGTTAACATGAGGTTCAGTAAGACAGATTTGACGTGGAAAGGAGATACAATTTGGGATCTAAATCTATAGGACTTATGAATTGGATTGTAGTGAAGAAAAAAGGAGAACTTAAGCAAGTGTGATTCTGGGTTCCGTAGCCCCTGTAATATTACTAATATTTACTAAGATAAGGGAAAGGCTGGAAGGGATGGCAAAGGTTTAAAGCAGGAAATTAGGAGGTCCTTTTGGGCATGTTAATTATAAGATGCCTTCCTCCTTTAAAATGTGCACACAGGAAGGCCAGCCCCTGACCCTGCTTATCTTCTCCCCATCAGAGTTAGCTGCACAGCCTTTAGAGTAGGAACTAGAACACGCACTGGTTCTCTTGCTAAAATTGTTGATGTGACCCTGACCAAGAGATGGAAACATTCTTAACCTTGATTTCATTGGTAAAGTGGGGATAATAATAGTACCTAGCTAATAGGGTTCTTTTGAAGATTAAGTACGATGTTGCATGGAAAGAAGATTACTCATGTGGTGCAGTTTCTGCCGAATGTGAGTTGCTGTGCAGGGGCTGTTGCTCCCTGCTGCTGTCCCTATCCCTCGGAGGGACTTCTGGGAGTCATTTTTTTCTTTACTCTTATTTTCTTGTTTTGTCTTTTTGTTTTTCCTTTAACTTGCTTTCTCGGTTTCTCCTCTCTCCCTCTCTTCCTTTCTTGTGTTCTCTTGTTCCTCTCACAGCAGTGGGCTATACCATTGTCTGATTTTGGTGGAGAGATGGGGAGAACTACAGTAATGGAAAGTCGAAAGGTGATCAGCCTTTCTGTAACACATAGCTTAAAGGCTAAGGATGCTTCCAAAGTTATTTCACAGGTTGTAAGTAGCTTAACCAAGATTTTCATGAAAAAAAAAATATACATAGGAAATTTTCCCTATGATCATATAAGAGAAATACAAAAGTCTGTGTCTCTTGAGCCGAATATGAGCATGTTTTATTTCTCCTTTCTATTGGCTTTAAGTATAAATTTTTTAGGCTTGAAGATTAAAGTTCTTAACTTGATTTTATCAAAATATAGCTCTCCAAAATATCTCCAAAATGTAAAATCCAAAGGATAGCTTTTCTTGCAAATCTCTAATACACTCAGTCACAACAGTCTGAAGATATTGATAAGATGCCATGTTTATTCAGGTCTTAGAATTACCCAATAGGCTTAGTATGTACAGAATGCTGTAGTTGCCCTGATAGACAGATGCCCCATTTAGTGAATATTTTAAAGAAAATAAAGCAATTAAACAAATGTACCTTTGGAAATGCTCATAAGTTTAGATTGAAAATTTTCTGTTGAGGTTATTGAAAAACAAGTGCTGAGTATATGTATATATACCCAGAATGTTTCTTAAAAAATAAACATTGCTTGTGAGAACAATTTGTCATAAACAGATACTTCTTATTTCCATGTCATGAAAATATAAAATCTGTTTTCCCATGAGATTAGGAGGAAAATATTTATTGTAATAAATAAATCTTGTAATCCTGGCATTCTTATAAATAATGATTGGATAATGAATGGATTTTATTGAACAGCTACAGTGTTAAACTTTCTATTCTGTAATTATTAAAGCTTATGTCTTTTGGTAATATCCCATTGAAGTCAAAGGGTCAAATGTCATATTTAATCCTGATTACAAATAGGAAAAATAAGACTGATTGAACTTTAACTTTGTGAAAAATTGATGAATGAGTGAACCACACATTCAAATAAAGTATTGGTGTTCTTGTTAGCACTTTACAAATGTAGATTGATTTTCTTTTTTCTGTTCTAGTTAGTTATACATGACAGTAGAATGCATTTTAATGCATCATACATAGATGGAGTATAACTTCTCACTTTTCTGGTTGTACATGATGTCGAACTACACCAGTAGTGTAATCCCATACACACATAGAGTAATAATATCCAATTTAATCTATTATTCTTCCTACTTCCATGTTCCTTCCCCTCCCCTCACTCCCCTCTGTGTAATGGAAAGTACCTCTATTCTTCCCTAAACTGCCCCCCCCTTTGTGAATTAGCATCCGCATATCAGAGAAAACATTTGGCCTTTGGTTCTTTTGGAGGGGCTTATTTCACTTAGCATGAATTGTGGGTTCCACAGGCAAAACAGTGGGCTAAGAACAAGCTCCTACACCATAGAGTAGATAGATAACATTTTCCTTAGAGCAAAATGTTAATGCGAATGAGAAAAAAATGTTTTCCTTAATATTCTGTTTTATAACAATTGTTGTGAATATGCTAAATTATTAATTTATTAATTTGGCTCTGCCCTTGTAAGTAAAAGTAAAAAATTGCCAAGTAGCTATATGTGAGCAATTTTCACTGAGAGAATAAATATCATGTTCAAGAAATAGTGTACCTTCAAATGATTTAAATTTAGAATTCTGACATTGTTTCTAGAAGAGATTTTTCCAGAATGATTAATTCAGCTATAGCTAATTATCATTCAAGAGTTATTCTTTAAACAGAATATCAGTATTCTTGGAACAAAGAAATTAAAAGAAAAAAGAATAAGAGAATAATTATAAAATTATGTTTGGTTTTCAATTTAGAACTACTCTTTGTTCTTCATGTTAATTTTGAACTAAGCTTGGAAAGTAACAACCTTCCTCGCACCTTTTGATGAAGGAACCCAGGACACAATTCTCTTTTTGACTGGAGACAGCTCTGACTACATTATTCTAGACTGAGAGCAGAACCACTTGCTCTCCATTCCTTTGCTGGATTCTTTAGTGAAGAAAGGTTGAATCATTTCATCTTGGTAACGTGCCACCTGCTGCCTCTAACTCCACTTCTGTAGCTGTGGGAGGCATGAGTTGAGAACACTGAAAACAGTGTTTTCAAGCACCGTTCAAGAGAGCCACTTAGGAAATTGAAAACAAAGTGGTGAAACTGGTTGGAGAACTTCAGAAATCCAGGAGACAGGAAAAACCATCTCGGGTTCCCATAATTCTTCCCTCACTTTATTTTATGCAAAAATAGCTGAAAATAAAGTGATTTGCTTTTCAGCTATAAAATTTAAAAAGGTAGACCATACTTATTCTCTTAAGATTTTTTTTAAATCCCCTCAGAATTATTCTTGCTACCTGGACCTCAATGTCATTTTATGTCACTGACCACCTTTTTTTTTTTTTACCTGTTTCCTGAATTGTCACATTCCTACATGTCACTCCATGTCTATTTACTTCTGTTACAACCACATGGATGTTCATCTTAAATGACTTAATAGATGGAAAGTGCTTAAAATAATCATTGGCCCAAAGTAAATTCTTTATCAGTTTGAGCCATTTCCCCCACTATAATGTCGGCTGATACCCATGAAAAACAGGTGTTTTATCTCTATTTTTCATGAATATGTCTTTAGTGCCTGGCACACACAGATGCTCAATGATTTCTACGTAGTTATTGAATGAATGAGTCTATTTCGTCTAATGCACTTCTCCTCATGGGTGTCTTTCTCTCATGTTGTTTTCCCCTTTGATTCATATATGCCTGTTTCCATGGTTACTAAAAATAGCAGATGTGATATTAAATTATCTTTGTAAAAAAAAAATCCTCTTCCCTCCCTTCATTGTTAATTTTCTAAAATTCAAATCTGAGCTGTCCTTAGATTTCAACTCTCATGACCTCTTCATGGCATAAAATCCAGACTTTTCTCTTTTTTTTTTTTTATTGGTTGTTCAAAACATTATAAAGCTCTTGACATATCATATGTCATACATTAGATTCAAGTTGGTTATGAACTCCCAATTTTACCCCAAATACAGATTGCAGAATCACATCGGTTACACCTCCACATTTTTACATAATGCCCTATTAGTAACTGTTGTATTCTGCTACCTTTCCTATCCTCTACCATCCCCCCTCCCTCCCCTCCCATCTTCTCTCTCTACCCCATCCACTGTAATTCATATCTCTCCTTGTTTATTTTCCCATTCCCCTCACAACCTCTTATATGTAATTTTGTATAACAATGAGGGTCTCCCTCCATTACCATGCAATTTCCCTTTTCTCTCCCTTTCCATCCCACCTCATGTATCTGTTTAATGTTAATCTTTTCTTCCTGCTCTTCCTCCCTGCTCTGTTCTTAGTTGCTCTCATTATATCAAAGAAGACATTTGGTATTTGTTTTTTAGGGATTGGCTAGCTTCACTAAGCATAATCTGCTCTAGTGCCATCCATTTCCCTGCAAATTCTATGATTTTGTCATTTTTTAGTGCTGCGTAATACTCCATGGTGTATAAATGCCACATTTTTTTTTATCCATTCATCTATTGAAGGGCATCTGGGTTGGTTCCACAGTCTAGCAGACTTTTCTCTTAATGTACAAAACAGCCAGTTCTGACCAAGTAGCCACAGTGCTAAGGATTCCTGTGCTCTTTGCTTCTTCCTGCACTCCTGCCTCTTTGTTCTTCTTGAAAACCCTCTATTGCTTCTGCATGAGATTCAGCTCAAATAGCACATTTTCTCCCTGATTCCTTCTGCTTCTGTCCTCAGGATCAGACATCACCTCCTCTGCACACCCATAACCACTCATATTTGTATCTGGGGGCTATATTAAAAATATTCATTTATATAACAATATAGTGATTTAAATCATAATTTAAATCATGCCAACAATAAAATCTTATATATATATATATATATATATATATATATATATATATGTAAATATATATATGCACACATACATGTATATGGAATTGACAAGTAGAAGACAGATAATTAATATGTAATGTGTAAGGTTGTTGAAATACTATGCAGAATAATATACTATATATGTGCATATATCTATGTTTTATAAATTCGTGTAATGCGTGTTATAATACAAATTACTCCTCAATGGATACTGATAATATTTAAATCTTTTGGTGTAACTTTTTATTAAAATCATTTTCACAAGCTAATGGATACCCTTCCTAGGCCATGATTTTATAGGCAATACATGTCAAACTCTTAATAGGACTTCACCCTTAAACTGGTTATTATTGAGTGACTTGCATCCCCAATTGGCAGAAAATTGCCCTTAACATCAAAGATCTTGTGAAGCTGAATCTACTTACTCTCAGCTTTTCCTAAACTAAGGCAATCACATCCAAACTAAAATTTCTCAGCTTTACAAAATAGATGAGATTCGTGTTTATCCAATATCTCTGTTTATACAGACGGTTACAAAACTTAATCATTGGAATGCAAGGTTTAGTTCAGTGAAATCTAATACATCAGGACAAATAAAAAATGTTTACGTTACATCTTGGTTAACAATGTAAGCTATTTTAGGCATTTTGAGATTGAATCCTGACTCCATCAGAGTTTTAAGTTATCTCTCTGTTTACCTATAAATCAATAGAGAAGTACTCGGTGTTTTAACAATCAGCACAGCAGCCCTGAGTGTACCATTCAGTGCTGGAACTTCTTCTGTACCCTCGTGTTTATGAAGCTTCTCAACTACAATAGGTGTTCTATGCATACATGTGTCTCCTTGTCCAGTGCCTAGTCACCAGGAAGCACATAGTAGGAAATCAAGAAATGTGAATGAAGTCATGAGTAAACGTAGAATGTAAGTGAATGTTGATTTGTTTCCTCTTAAAGAATAATGTGGAGGAACTTCTGGAGTCAAGAGAAAAATCTCAAGTAAAAGAGAATAGTCTTACCAGTTAAAAATAATGTAAAATAAATGGAAGTCTGTGTTCACTTCCAGATATCTTTCAAGCACATATAGGAGTATGTGAACATATAACTTTTCCACTATTCTTCGCATATACTTTTATGGTGACATCCAATGGTCTTACTTTTTATAAAATGGAGCATATTTTCCTATGTGTATATGCCTGGGTATGTTTCTGGATACGAGATTTTGCTTCTAGACATTTCAGCATTTGTGGATGCTACAATTTCTTTTCCTTGGTTAGTATAAGACATGCTGAACCTTATGGATTCATGTTCTAGATACATGAGAATGGAGTGAATTTATACCCTCATCTTAGTGGACTCATTTCACTCTCCCTTGTCCCTGCATTTCTTTGACAAAACTGAGACAGCACCCACCCCTTTTCATCCCCATGTCTACCTCTTACCAGTGTGCATTTGTGAGGAAAGTTGGAAGCCAATTAAATGACACTGGATGTCTGTTTAGTTTGGAGCAAAGGTAACACTAGTAGAGAAGAAGTGGATTAGCAAAGCAATTTATACTAGAGGTTTTCCTAAAAAAAAAAAAAAAAAAAAAGCAACTAATGTTCCTAGATGATGTGATAAGGGATATCTTAAGGATGTCTATCTTTATGAGTTTTATTTGTTTACCTTAATGATTAAATGTCCACTGTGTGGGAATGCATGTGTAGAGAATGTACGTGGTAACAACCATGAGCTGTGAGTCCTTAGAGTTACTGATACTGTATAGGCTTTAATTCTGAAATTTCAGAGAAGGATTAGCTGTCATTCCTATTTCCGAGAATGCAAGTTAAAGAACTAGATGTAAACAGAGCAGAGAGGAATCATGTGGTGGAGATCCTGGCTGTGGTTAAGGGCTCTTCTGCAACACCCTAGAAAACATGATTCTGCCATGTCAGGTAACTGCTTAATCCAGGGTGATTGTGTCACTTGGCCCAAGTTTTCTTATTGTCAATTGTAGACACACTGAATTCGTGATTAAGCCTCCTTTGAATCTAAGTTATCAAAATAGCTTAATGCAGGCTGTGTCATAAACTGTATTTATCCCTCAAGAATATATCCACATAGGCCCCTTGCAGTATTTTAATAGGCATTTAATACCAGTATTAATTAGTATTAATAAGTTTAATGATCACTGTAAGCCTGCAATCTATTTCACTACCATTTTGTGCAGTGTGTTTCTCTATTTTCAATCCAGAATAGGTATAAAAATCTAATTAGCCTGCATTTAACTACCGTCCTCCAGCACAGCATATTCAAAGCATTGATTTTATGTCTCTCTTCCCCATTACCTTCCCTCATATCTATCTCCACTTTGTTGGCTTTGAAGTCATATATATATATATATATATATATATATATATATATATATATATATATATATATTCTTTTCCTTCCAATACATACATGTGCACTCTTGCACACATATGTGTGTGTACACATATACATACAAATATAAGCTAGATACCCTTCTTGTTTTTTTTTCCATTGCTATACATTAAGCCACAGAGAGCTTGCACTCGAATGCCTGTAAATAACTTCATGTGGGACCCAGAACAATAGCTGCAAGTAAAAGATAGGTCTGACTTGATAACAGTGAAACAGAAGCTCTTAACAAGTGCTGTTTGAAATTAAAGTGAGCTTCCATAATCGTTCTGTCACAAGAAGTATTCCAGACTGAATAACTATTGCCAAGTGTCTTAAAAACTGATTCCTAGACAGGGTGAGAGACTGGGCTAGATATTAATTCTAAGTTTGTATGATTCAGCTTCACTTGAGAAAATGACTTTTCAAATAAAAATCTATGGATCCTTATTTTGATGATTAGGAATGTTTTTTGTTGAAAACATTGCTTGTTTACTACCTGCAAGAAGATTAGAGGGAGTTTTTATCAGTGGGATTCATTGAGGGATTTTTTTTTTGTACATAGTATATATGTTCATTATAGGAGAATTGCCAAATGCAAAACTAAAAAAAAATTGAGTAAATAATCATAATCTCATTAACTGAGCAGAAGCACAATAAGTATTTAGCTTTTTTTTCCATATCATGTTTTACCAAAAAAAAAAATTCACCATTTAACATGACTTGTTGAAGGCCTAGCTTTCATATTTCATGTATATTTTGAACATCTTTTTAGATCAATGAATATAGGTCTACAACTTTGTTCTTAATGATTCCTTGGTACTTCAGTATGTGCTTATGTTCTATAAGTTACTTAAATAGTTACTGACATTTTAAAGAAGTTTGTATTTTTAAGAGGTGAGTGATTAAGTAGCTTTAGTTAACATTACCAATGAAGGCAGCCCTGCTCCAGGGGTGAAAAGATACTTTGGGATCCGTTTATGGATGTTCTGTCTTCCACTGTTAGCAGGTGGAATCTAGCTACATTCTTTCTGCTTTTAAGGGTTGATAACACCCACACCCCCTACCACTCCTTCTCTGTATTATTAATAGAAAGAAAGTATAGTTTATAATGACCTGTTGACCTTGGAATTTCTGGCATACCTATTCAGAGCACCTACTCGCTCAGAAGTCATTTTGTATCCTCCAGTGATAAACTATACATAAACAGTTTTTCTACAATATTGCTGATGGCTCTAATTCTACCAGTTTTTCTCTTTCCCTTTAAAAATTACACTAATATCTTGGAGAGAAAATTCTATAATTTTTATTAAATAATTACCTTTTAATCACATACTCCTGGTTTTGAATATAAGCAAAACAGCAAGATTTGTGGTAGTGATTGGTAGTGGGCCAGCAAATGGAGGAAAGAGATGAGGAAAATGTGTTGACTATTTCCTCTGTGAGCAGCACTTTCACCAAGTCTACTCATCGATTGTTACAGGACTAATCAGTAGTTTCTATTATTCTCCTTTTACTTAGAAGAAATTGAGACTCAAGAAATTGGATTTCTCAGGGGAGAGCGGGTGGGTTGTAGCCTAATGGTAGAGCACATGCTTAGCAGATGCAAGGACCTGTTTAATCCCTATCACTCAAATAAACAAATGGAATTCTTAAAGTTACTATATTTATTTCCCATTGCTGTTACAACACGTTGTCATAAACTTAGTGACTTAACACAAATTTATGGCTTTATATATTGGACATTAATAGTCCTAAATGTGTCTATCTGCATTGAAGTCAAGATGTAAATAGGGCTGTTTTTAACTAGAAGCTCTAGAGGAGAATTTGTAGTTTTAAATTATTTTTATTTACTTTAAATTGACAAATAATAATTGCATCTAGTTATTGGGTACAATGATGTTTTGATCGGTGTATATATTATATAAAGATTCAATCAAGATAATTAAACATATCTATTACCTCACCAATTTAGCAGTGTGTGTGTGTGTGTATGTGTTTGTGTGTGTGTGTTGTAGCACTAAAACTTATTCCTCTTGTCTAACTGAAACTTTGTACCCTTTGATTAACATCTCTTTTTCCCCTTTGTTTAATCTACTGAACTTCTCTTCTTCCCCTCCCCACCTTTATTATGGTTTAGCTTCCACATATCAGCAAAAACATTTGATTTTGTGGTTTTTGGAATTGTCTTATTCCACTTAGCATGATAGTCTCCACCTCCATCCACTTATTGGCAAATGTCATAAAGCATTCTTCTTAATGACTGAGTAATATTTCATTGTGTGTATATACCACAATTTATTTCTCCAATCATCTGTTGATGGGCACCTACATTGGTTTCATACCTTAGCTATTGTGAATTGTGTTGCAAAGAGTATTGATGTGGCTGTGTTACTGTAGTATGCTGATTTCAAGTTCTTTGGATATATGCTGAGGAATGGGATAATTGGGTCAAATGGTGGTTCCATTCCTTGTTTTTTGAGAAATCTCCATACTGCTTTCCAGAGTTGTTGCACCAGTTTGCAGTTCCACCAACAGTGTATGAGCATTCCCTTTTCCCCACATCCTTCCCAGAATTTGTTGTTACTTATATTCTTCATAGTTGCCATTATGATTGGAGCGAGATGAAATCTCATAATTTAATTTGCATTTCTCTGATTCCTAGAGATGTTGAACATTTTTTTCATTTATTTGTTGACTATTCATATTTTTTCTTTTGAGAAGGATCTACTCCGTTTCTTTGCCCATTTATTGATTGAGTTATTTGGTTTTTTGTTTTGTTTTGTTTGTGTGTGTGTGTATGCATGTGTGTGCATTAAATTTTTTGATTCTTTGTATATCCTGGAGGTTAATGCACTATCTGAGTTTCAGGTGGCAAAAATTTCATTTAATAGAATCTCTCTTTTTGTGTTCTTGATTGTTTCCTTTGCTGTGAAGAAACCTTTTAGTTTAATACCATCCCACTTATTGATATTTTATTTTATATCTTGTGCTTTAGGACTTTTGTTAGGGAAGTCAGTTCCTAAGTTGAAGTGTTGGGCCTACATTTTTTTCTAGTTTGTGCGGGGTTTCTGGTCTAATGCCTGGGTCCTTGATCTACTTTGAGTTGATTTTTCTGCAGGATGAGAGATAGGGGTTAACTTTCATTCTATTATTAATAGATTTCCAGTTTTTCCAGAACCATTGTTAAAGAGGCTTTCTTTTCTCCAATTTTTTTTGGCATATTTGTCTAGTATGAGGTGACTGTATTTATGTGGATTTGTCTCTGTGTCTTCTGTTCCATTGATATTCTTGCCTATTTTGATGTCAATACCATGCAATTTTTGTTACTATAGCTTTGTACTGGTATTGTGATGCCTCCTGCTTCATTTTTCTCACTAAGGATTGCTTTAGCTATTCTGGGCTTCTTATTTTCCCAAATGAATTTAATGACAGCTTTTTCCATTTCTATGAAGAACATCATCAGAATTTTGATGGGAATTGTATTGACTCTGCATAGTGCTTTTGGTAGTATGGCCATTTTGGCAATATTAATTCTGCCTATCCAAGAACATGAGAGGTCTTTCCATCTTCTAAGGTCTTCCTCAATTTCTTTCTTTAGTATTCTGTACTTTTTTCTATAGAAGTCCTTCACCTGTTTTGTTAGATTGATTCCTAAGTTTTTTGTGTTTTTTTTTCCCTTAGGCTATTTTGAATGGGATGGTTTTCCTAATATCTCTTTCACATCATTCATCATTGGACTATAGGAATACAGTTTATTTATGGTTGTTAATTTTGTGTCCTGCTACTTTGCTGAATTCATTTATTAGTTCTAAAAAATTTACTGATGGTGATTTACTGGTGGTATCAGGGTGATACTAGCTTCATTTAATGAGCTTAGAAGGGTTCCCTCATTTTCTACTTCATAGAATAATTTGAGAAGGATTGGTGTTAGTTCTTCTTTGAAGGTCTGGTAGAAGTTAGCTGGAGAAACTCTCTGGTCCTGAGCTTTTCTTTTTTGGTAGGCCTTTGATGGCATCTTCAATTTCATTGCTTGAAATTGCTCTGTTTAAATTTTCAATATGTCCTGGTTCAGTTTGGTAGGTCATATGTCTCTAGGAATTTGCCAATATCTTCAATATTTTCTAGCTTATTGGAGTATAAATTTTCAAAGTAGTTTCCAATTATCTTCTGTATTTTAATTTTGTCTTTGGTAATATTTCCATTTTCATCACAGATTTTAACAATTTGAATTCTTTCGCTTTTTCTTTGAATTAGCTTGGTTAAGAGTTTATCATATTTTTATTCTTTCAAAGAATAAACTTTTTGTTTTGTTGATTTTTTGAATTATTTTTAAATCTCAATTTCATTGTGTTCAGTTCTGATTTTGACATTTCCTGTCTTCTATTGTTTTTTGTGTCGATTTGTTCTTTTTATATGGCCTTGAGATGTAATGTTAGATTATTTATTTAGCATTTTCTATTCTTTAATGAATGAGCTCAATGCAATGAACTTTCCTCTTAGAACCACCTTCAGAGTATCCCAGAGATTTTGATATGTTGTATCACTATTCTCATTTATTTCTACGTTTTTTAAAAATTTCAACTTGATTTCTTCTGCTATCCATATATCATTCAATATTGAATTATTTAGTGTCCAGGTGGTAGAGTAATTTCTACTTTTTGTCTTATTAATTTCTAATTTTATTCCATGATGATCTAATAGTATACAAGGTATTATCTCTACTTTTTTTGTATTTGCTAAGAGTTTCTTTATGGCCTGGGAAGAAGGTTTATTTTGTCATTGAATATTCTGTATATATGTCTCTATATATTCTATATATATATCTGTTAAGTCTAGATTATTGAATGTACTTTTTAGTTCTGTAGCTTCTTTGTTTAGTTTTTGTGTGGATGATCTATCTAGTCTTGAAAGAGTTATGTTAAATCACCCAGTATTATTGTGTTGTGGTCTATTTGATTCTTGATATCAAGGAGCGTTTGTTTGATGAACGTAACTCCATTATTTGGAGCATAAATAAATTTTATGACTGTTATTTTTTCCTATTGTATGATTTTCTTAAGCAGTATGAAGCGTATTTTCTGATTAACTTTGGTTTTAAGTATACCTTATCTGATATGAGAATAGAAACCCCTTCTTGTTTATGAGGTCTTTGTGATTGATATATTTTTTTCTACTCTTTCACCTTCAGTCTATGGATGTCTTTGTTTATGTGGTAAGTCTCTTGGAGGCAGCATATTCTTGGGTCTTTTTTAAAATCCAATCTGCAAGCCTATGTCTTTTACTAATGAGTTTAGACCATTTACATTCAGCGTTATTATTGAAAGATGCTTTTTATATCCTATCAATCATTTTTATTTACTTATATTTTATAAGTTGAATTAGATTCTTCTTTAATTGAGTATTCTTCTAGTGAAGTTTCTCCCTCTACTGGTTTTCATTGTTATTCTACACTTCTTCTTTATGAAATATCTTATTGAGTATGTTTTGTAGTGCCAGCTTTCTAGTTGTGAATCTTTTAACTTTTGTTTATCATGGAAGGTTTTTATTTCATCTTTGAATATAGAAACTTAATTTTGCTGGTTATAGTATTCTTGATTGGCATCCATTTTCTTCAAGCTCAGTAAATATTATTCCAAGACCTTCTAGCTTTTAGGGTCTGGGTTGAAAAATTAGCTGAGATACAGATTGATTTACCTCTAAATCTGACCATTCATTTTTCCCTAGCCACTTTTAAAATTCTATCCTTATTCTATATGCTTGGCATTTCCATAAAAATGTGCTTTGGAGTGGTTCTGTCACAATTTTGTATATTTAGAGTCCTGTATGCCTCCTATATTTGATTTTCTATCTCATTCTTAAGGTTTGGGAAATTTTCTGACATTATTTCATTGAAAATTTTGTGCATTCCTTTAGTTTGTATTCCACAGCCTTCACCTATCCTAATGAATCTTAAATTTGTTTTTTAAATGTTTTTCCATATTTCTTGAAAGTTCTGGTCTTGTAACATCTTTTCTCTATAGTCAACTTTATTTTCAAGATTGTATACTTGTCTTTGAGGCCTGAAAATCTATCTTTCAAATGATCTAGTTTGTTGATGGTGCTTTCCATTGAATTTTTTATTTGATTTATTGATTCTTTCATCAATCTATTGCTTCTGCCATATTATTTATTGTTGTAGCATTGGTCGCAAGATCAGATTGTGTGGCGTGATCACTGCTGGGTTCTATGAGAGGAGTTCTGGCAGGTGGAGTTGCCTGGACTTGGATTTAGTGAGATTCCAGTTACTTTACTGCATGGCGAGTATTCTGGCAGGGCTGGAATCAGTGTACACCTAGAGCCAGTAGATGCCAATCTATGTTGATAGACTGTACCCCACGAGTCTCTCCAAGGTGCCTTTGTACCCTTTCTGGTCCACCACTGAGACACTGGTGGGCCATTTAGCAGGTGGGGCAGGAAGTGGCTAGCTGGGCTAGGCAGTGACGTGGTGGGTCAGGTAGGCTGAGCTGGCAGGGGCAGGGCCCTGCTTGAGCTGAATTGGCCTGGATGGGCCATGGGCCAGGTGACAGGCAGGCAGAAAAGAGGGACAGGCAGGCCTGGCAGTGCCAGACATAGGCCAGATAGGGGTCAGGCCGGCCAGACAAGCCAAGAGCCAAGCGTCCTCACATACACTCTTTCAACTTCCTGACCTGCTATAGCTGGTATTGTGAGCTGCTGCCAGCCACCAGACTCACCGGGTTGGGGGGAGCTGGGTTGTTTCCAGCCTTTCCAACTTCTGTTCCCCCCTGGGAAAATCCTCTTAGCTTCTGATTTTCCCTGGGTTTGTTAGGCTTGGTTAAGTCTTTGCTACGCTCAGATAGGTTCACATGGACTTAGCCTTGAACTCACCCATCTGGGTTTCCAGTCTCTGTTGGCGCCGCTGGGCTGTAGTTCCAAATTGGCTCACTTAGGAATAAGTTTAACCAAGGAGGTGAAATATCTCTATGCCAGAAACAATAAAACATTAATGAAAGAAATTAAAGAAAATACAAATAAATGGAAATATAGCCCATGTTCATGGGTTGGTAGAATTAATATTGTTAATATACTCATAATGCCCAAAGTCATCCACAGATTCAATACATTCACTAACAAAACTCCTATGGCATTTTTCACATAAATGGAAAAAAAGAACTATCTTAAAATTCATATGAAACCAGAAAAGGCTAAATAATCAAAAACAATCTTGAGCAAAAAAAAAAAAAAGAACAGAGAGCACAGTGCCTGATTTCAAAAAATGTACTATAAACCTATTGTGATCAAAACAACATGGTTCTGATATCATCAAAAGAGACACATGGAACAGGAAAGAAAGTCAGAAACACAATTACTACAGTCAGTTTCTCTTCTGTAAACGTGCCAAGATCACACAGTGGGGAAAGGACTATCTCTTCAATCGTGTTGGAGCAACTGGATAGCCACATAGAGAATGATGAAGTTAGACTCCTAGATCATTTGCAGGAAGGAGCTGGGAGGGCAAATGGATGAAAAGATCTGAAAATGAATGGAAGACCTAAACATAAGACCTGGAATTAAGGGACTAGAAGAAACTCGGGTTTCCATGACATTGGTCTGGGTAATGATTTCTTAGGACTCAGAAAGCATAGGCAACAAAAGCAGGCAAATGGGATTGCAGTAAAGTAGACAGAAGCTTCTGCAAAGCAAAGGAAATAATTAGGAACACACAAGCCATGGAAGGGGAGAAAATATTTGCAAATCCTGCATCTGATAAGAAGCTAAGGAAAACTATGTAAGAAACTCAAGTGACTTAATAGCAAAACACTGAATTTCTTGCCTTTCCCAGTTCCTAGAGGCTGCTTGCTTTTTCTTGGCCTCTGTCTCTATCTTCATCGTCTGTCAGTCATCTTTGTTCTCTAGCTCTAACTTTCTGCCTCCCTTCTTCACTTAAAAGGACCCTTGTGATTAAACGGAATTTATTAAAATGATTCAGGATAATCTCCCCTCTCGTGGTCAGTTGATTAGCAAACTTAATTCCCTGTCCCCATGTAAACTCACACATCCATAAATTCCAGGGATTAGGACATGGATATCTTTGGGGAACCCACATTCAGCCAACCAAAGTCATCCTACTTATAAGAAGGAGCCACATGATAAGTCCAATCCAGGTTTATCTTCCTGTTCGTGGGATTCAAGGGACTCAATGTAGGTCTTTGGATGAAAAAAATATCTAATGCACAGCTTGTTGTGATGCTTGAAATTCCACCATTAGAATTGATTTTGGGCGATTTCTGTTCAAAAGCCTTTAAGAATCCCAAAGTGACATTCAGATAACATAGGTGCTCAGGAGATGGTTCACCAGTAGTTTACTGAGTACACACAGAACATTCCTAAAGAGGGGGTGGAAGTGAGGCAGAGGTCATGGAAAGGGAAGGTGGAGTAATAGAAATTTTCTTTTTAGCCAACTATATCATTTGGCCCAGAGCCAGTCTTAGTGGTAAGATTTCCCTCTTACTTAGGCATACAAACATGTACAAACAGCATTGTAACTCTGAATTATTAATCCTTATTTACTACTATCTTGTTGATGCTTGACAGTTTAACTCAAAGAAAATCAGTGGGCCTGCTGTCAGCTAGAATGGAATGGAGGTTTGTCTGCAGAGATTAGCATGAGGAGTAGTCCATTCAATTGGACAAATTTTCATTGAATTCTTAGTATATACAAACCACATTGCTTAAAGCTATGTAGCTTATACATGCTCTGGCAGATTCTAATTGTGTCTCTCATTCTGGGTAGATTCTGACATACACAATCCTAGATTTACGAATTCTGACTGGGTGATCTAAATGAGTCGCAGAGAAAGCTTTCTGAATCACGCCCTTATAAAGTCAGATGCCAGGCAGGATTTCTGAGAGCCTGAGCAGAACCAGGGTAAGGGCGGGTTTGGGGCCCACAGCCAAAGGAGAAAAAAATCTAACATCCTCTGTCCAACTGAATTGGAATTGAAGGGGCCAAGACGTGTTTTGCAAATGCTATATGAGACAAAGTGACAAATGCTAAAGAAACCAAGGCAGAACAAACAGATTCCAAAGATTGAAGGAAAGACCAGACCTAGACAAGGTGTGGCCTCTTAACGACACTGGTGTGAGAAGGGAGATGTCAGGATGTCCCAAGAGTCGTGTTTTAAAAGGAAAAAAAAAATCCCATTTCTAAAGGTAGCCACTTGGAGGAGTTGAGAAGCAGCACCAGTCCAAGAGCACCACAGCTGTCTGTGAAACATGCATTTGTTGTGTGGCGGTGGCAAGCTGATCCTTAAGGCAGAACATTCCCGTAACCAGCTGGTTGTATTGGAGATAACCATCTGCCAATTCTGATCCAAAAGGCATTCTAACAGCAAGACTTATGAGAAAGAGTGGCTAGCCAGGCTATGAATACCCAAGTGATAAAATATCAACAAACTATAAAGCTGCAGGACAAAAAGCATTAGCTGTTTTGTAGTTCCAATTTCTAAGGCTAAGCTAGCCCTTGGAAAATAGTTTAGCACTGGATAAATCCAGTCATCTTGATGAAACTTACAAAATTTCATTTTGAAAACAGTAAATGAAGCAATATTTACCCTTTATTTTTAGTGGAACACATGCAGATTCATTATCTCCCAGTGGTACCAAAAGCTACTAGTGCCAGAAATAATAGAAAGTTTAAGATGATGAGTTGCCATCCTTCTTGGATGCTGTCTACTCTTTAGAGAGAATAAGTTCTGATCTGCTATCAGAATCATTTGGAGAATTTTTAAAGTCCCAAAGCCCAGGACAAGCCTAGAAGTCTGAATCTCTGGTTTGGGGGCACAAGCATTGGTCTGTTTTTTAACCTCTTCAAGTAATTTCAGAATGCAGCCAAGATTGAGAAACACTGGATTAGAGAAAGTAAATCCTCAGTCCTGGCTGGCCTGCATTTCTGAACTTTTTTTTCCCTAATACTTATTTAACTTACTGAGCTAAGTCAGTATTCTTGAGCAGTGGTCCTCAAATTGTAGCATGCATCAAATTAACCTGGAGGGCTTCTTGACACACAGGTTGATGGCTCCACATCCGATGGATCTGATTCCATAGGTACAGGTAGGACTCAGGATGCCAAAGCTATTGGCATTGGAGGCATGTGCTGAGAAACCTTGTCCTCCCAAGATGGTGTAAAGATGACCAATGTTGATGTCTGGTAACACTTTTTTTTTCTTTTCTTTTTTAAAAATTTATTTTTTAGTTTAGTTGGACACAATACCTTTATTTTATTTATTTTTATGTGGTACTGAGGATTGAACCCAGGGCCTCACACACGCTAGGCGAGTGCTCTACCACTGAGCCACAACCCCAGCCCTGATAACATTTTTTCCATCCTACTGCCTGTCCACCTGACCTCAGAGACTCAATCTGTGGCCCAGTGCTAATATAAAACACAAGACTTTGAGTACTTTGTATTATTCATTTCTGACAACATGTCGAAAACTTCTAAATAAAGTTTTAGGTCAAAGCATTGAATACTCAAACTTTGAAGTATTCAAAACATAGCTGGGATGTCCTTGGGAGGGTGTCTTAATCCGTGTTTTTATTCATTGTACACGTTAGTTTTTGTGTCTGGCACATAGTATATACTATGTGGATCTTGATAACATGTGTGCCAAATTTTTGTTTTGTCAAATATGGTGAGAATAACTTTTATCACAAAATTAAGAGTGCTTGCATGCCTTCTCCTGCCCCTACATTTATGAAGAAAGATTCCTTTGTCTGCTAAGCCAGAAACCAAACTTTTGGTGAAGTGGGGTGGAATGGGAAGCAAGAATATTTGGTTGACGGGGTCCATTATTATTGGAAAAAAAGTCAGGACTTCGGGAGAAGTCGGTCTCCTTAAGTAACAGGAAGATTTCAGAGCATGGCTCGACTGAACAAATATATCACCATGAATAAAGGAACATGTAGTCTTTAAAAATATTTTTTGGGTTAAGAAATGTGTGGAAATGATTTTTAGAATCCTTGCTGCATATGGGCTGTGAAGCAACTGTCCCTTCACTGTCTTTTAAAGAGAACTTCTATAGTCCTTAATATTTATTGAGCACTTTCCTTATCTCTTATCTACCAGTGTTTGTGAAAGTCCATTCCTAATGCCCTAAAACATCTATTGCATAAAATAAATTTACTTCATGACTATTCATCTAGAATGGTCAGGACTTGATCAACTGAGAAAATAATCACTGAAATAATTTCCTGTAGGACTGGAATCTAGGCACTTCTCCAAGCACTTTGTGGGCTATAGCTCATTTAATTTTTGCAACTATTATAAAATAGATTCTATTATTTATCCCCAGTTTTCATGGGTGAGGAAACTGAGGCACAACTAAATAACTTGCCCAAGGTCATAAAGAAAGTAGCAGAGGAAGAATGGTCCCCTTTAGGGACCCCGATTCTTAGTTGCTGTGCTAGATTCTTTACAGTGCAAATGTATCTGGAGTCAGACTTGTGTTTCTTTTAGATTTACTCATTTACTGATTCAGCTGACCCAACACCTCTGTGCTCCAGCACTGTCCCACAGATTGTTCCATGGCATGTTATATCTGTAAGTGGTTGGGGATGGCAGTGAGTCGTACAGGAAAGAGGAAGAATCATGGGAAATCAGCCCTGAACAAAGTACGCAGCTAATCTTGGCTTAATAATCTGCCATGAGACTTGTGCGTTTTCTCACTTCATTCCCAGTGGTGCCTTCTAAGATAAAACACATTATAATTTAAATACCTCTGTGCTCCAAAAAGATAAAGTAACCAAAATGCCACCACCAGCATATGACAGGGATATGTTATTAGATTCCAAAGCCCAAAGTTCAGATACTATCTTTTGTAAGATATTGTTTAAAGAACTAAAGGCTTTAAAACAACTCTATGTAAAATAAAAATTATCCTAATAATAGTAGCATCATGTCAACTACGGCTCTTTCTATTGAAAGTGATCAAAAAACTTGAAATTTGTTTAAATAAAGAATAAATGTATTTGAAGCCAGGGGAGAATGATTTCAGAGATGATTAGAACAAGCATCCTGAGTACCTGAGGTCTTTCTGTTTCTGTTTGACTCAGCTCGCCTTTGTTAATTGTCCTTATTTTCTGGGCAATATGGTAGCAAGATGGCTACAGCACTTGTTTTACATCAACTGCATTCAAGTTCAGTGGGAAGAGCAAGCCTTGTTTGCAGTAACTCTTATAAAATTCCAAGACTTACTGTAATTGTATCAACTAAGAACACATGCCCGTCCACCTACCAGAAGTTTCTTTGGTGGGGAGACGTGGGTGATAGGCTCCATATGATGTTGCTGGGGTAACAGGAAATGTGTCTGGAAATTTTTAAATATAAAATATATTTGTTTTGAAACATGTCCTTTAGGGAAGGAAAAGAAGAGACAAAGTTATAGATAAGACTTATGCATAATCCCAAGTTTATGTCCCATAAACCACAGCCAGTGATCTGAATATGCAAATGGAAGCGCATACATACAAATTCATTTGTCACTCACTCGTTCATTTATTACTTGCCTTTTATCGGCCAAATTTATGTCAAGTTGTAACAGTAGGTGCAAGATTTAGACCACTGAATAAAACATGAAATCCATGCCTTTGTGGCACTTAAATGCATGGGGAAAACAAACAGCAGACTCATAAACAAAGTTTTTAAAAATGGTTATAAAGTATAATGAGTGGTTTAAAAATAAAAGGAAGAGCTGGGGTTGAGGCTCAGCAGCAGAGTGTTTGCCTAGCAAGTGCGAGGTACTGGGTTCGATCCTCAGCACCACATAAAAATAAATAAATAAAATAAAGGTATTGTGTCTGACTACAACTAATACATATATAAAAGGAAACAAAAGTGTGGTTGGGGAGTAATGGAGAAATGAATAAGTGTAGAGAGGGCTTAACCTTTCTAAAGCATGGCCTTAGGGAATTCTTGTAGAGCTAGGTTCAAGCTGAGCTCTAATGAATGAAAAGGAGTTAACCCTGGAAAGACCTGGGGGAAAGTGGGCCACTCAAAAGAAATAGCCCAGGTCCTTTGTGCAAAGTTCTAAGAAAGTGAAAAGCTCCACTTCTTTGGAACTGAGAAGCCCAGGATGGCTGAAACAAAGAGAGCTAGAAGGAAATGGAGGAATTGAGCAGAGGACCAGTCAATCAAAGCCTTGCCCTCTTGAGGACTGTGGATCCATTGAAGTACCTTGGACGTTATGGAAGGTTTTCAACCTAGGGAACAAAGTAATACCTGGCAAAGCCAGGTGTGTATGCTGTAGTTCCAGGTATGTGGGGGCTCTTGCAGGAGGATTACTTAAACCTGCAAGTTTGAGACTGGCCAATGTAATAATACTTTGTCCCAAAAAGAAAAGCAAACGAACAAATAAAAACCCTACTTTATTTTGACAGATCTCTATAGAACGGGACTGGGTTTTTTTTGGTTCAAATAATTGGAAGAATGGCAAGATTGATGAGAGTCATGTGAACTTTAGGAAATGAAAAGTTTGGCTGTAGAAATGTCAGCATGGAGATATCTATGAGTAAGGTGTCCAGCAAGCAATTTCATACAGAGTTGTAGAACTCACAGTAGTCTGGGACTATTTTTAATTGGAGATCTTATTACTCAGGTCTGGTGAGGCCAACAGGAGACAACTGCTATTGAAATGGTACCTGTTATTCACAGTTTCCAAGAAAAAAGGGCACACCATCCCATGCACAGCCACATGGGGAAGTACTGGGGTCAGTCAGAAAGCAGAGGCAATAAAGGGACAATGTGGGCATCATCCTGCATTGTGGTTTCTGGGGGAAAGGCAAAGTATGGTAAGCAAGCGTTGGCTAGTTCAAACCATTTCTGCAGGTCTGGGATGCACCGTCTGGCTCTAGTTGTCTGGGACCTGGGCCTGAGATGATGATGACAAAGAAATGTTGCCTCCTGGAATGTAAAAGCCAAATGGAGGAGGTGTTTGGAGTGTGTGCACTGGAGTGGTTGATCTTCTCGTGAAAGGCACACTGCTAGGATAGTTTGCTCTCTCTAGGAATTAACCAGCCTTGGGCAGGCATTTCTCCTGAGTCAGCAAGGCTCCAAGTGCCAGAGCACCAAGAACACAGAATGTATCAAAATATAGCCAATACAGGATCTGAATGTGTCAATGACACTTGTCGTGGGTGTGGAGGAAGGAAGTTAAGTTATACTGGCTATCCCAGATAGCCTCACTACAATGCTAGAAGGTGCATCCAAAAGAGAGGCTGGAGCCGGGCGCAGTGGCGAACACCTGTGATCCCAGGCTGAGGCAGGAGGATCTGGAGTTCAAAGCCAGCTTCAGCAAAAGCAAGGCACTAAGCAGCTCAGTGAGACCCTGTTTCTAAATAAAATATAAAATAGGGCTGAAGGATGTGGCTCAGTGGCTGAGTGCCCCTGAGTTCAATCCCCGGTACCAAGGAGAAAGAGAGAGAGAGAAAGAGAGAGAGAGAGAGAGAGGAAAATATTCCTTTTAACATTGTTTTTGTTTTCTCCACTACTAAAGATGGTGGCCAGAGGGAGTTTAGACAAAAAAAAAAAAAAAAGAGCAGCTGCCTTCTCCCAACCTCATCCTGTTACCCAAACTGTTCTTACGGGATGTTTTATGTTTGAGCACAGACACATGATTGTTGGTGGAGGAAATAAAAATATTTACCTATTATGCATATAATGAAATCACAGCTGTTGTTGCACCTTAATTTGGAATCTGATAGATGTTTCCAACAGAGTTAAGTGGTAGTTCTGTTAATCGGTAGAACTCTGCCAAGTCGCTAGGTATTTTAATTAAAATGGTTGAAATGAAAGGTGGTGATTGTCAGGCCTGACAAAGTGAGATTCTTTATTGACTTTAATTAAGGTGCAAAGAAAGTATTGTTTTAATTCTCCAAAGCCTATTGGAAATAGTTTTTATGCTTTCAATACAATTTCAGTAGCACTCAAACAAAATTTTCTTCTACTGCAACAAAACACCTTTAAATCATAAGAGATTTGAGTTTTAGATTTGAGCCTAAGATATAGAAATCTTTTTGTTTATATAATTAATCCTAAAAAGTCACTCTGGGTATAATATTGTTTTATTCATTTACTTAAAATACTGTAAAAATGCAGATCATTTTTCTATTCAGGTATATCTGAGAATTTTTCTTTTATAGATAAAATGTTTACAAGCTGCTTAAGGCAGGGTTCATGTGTGTTCATCATTTTTTCTAGCACCTAGCATAGCATTTGGCACAAAGAAAGCTCTCAGAAAACCTCTGGTAAATACGTGAACCAGAGTTTACCAGGTACACTACAATGGCCATGAATTATCTATGCAGCGAGCATTGCCATCTCCTCAAACAGTGTGCACTGCATAACCTCTGAGGAGCTTCTGGCAATAATATTTCATAATTTTATTATGTAATTTTAGTGATGGCAAAATGGAGCACATTAGAGCTCTATGATTAGTAACATTCCTTTTTTGTTATAATTGCAATTAAAAGTTAACCCAAGATTGTCCTGTGACCATGGCTTAGATGAAAGTCAGAGACACAATAGTAACATTCACAAAACTTTTGAGAAAGTCATATTTAACCCTCTAGCATATATTGGGCATAGGTCATTTCTCAGATGAATCAAATAAGGCAAGTAGAGGTTTAGGATATGTTTAGTTCGATGCCATTAATTAATCATACATTCAGGACTAGAATCTTGGATAAACTGTGCCCTGGTGTGCATACTGCACCATAAACAATGCAGAACATGGTATCTTTTATTTTTTCCTAGCTGGTGATGTTATGAATCTCTGTAAGGACCAAGTTACCACATCATTGGCAGGAGTCTGAGTACTACAATTTTTCACCAAGTACAATTTAAATAATAGGGACAAGTATACAATGATCATGAATTTGGTGTTCCCATTTGGGTACTTCAGAAGGTTGCATGATAAGGAACAGTCCTTGTGTCTAAGAAGAAACACCCAATAGGACTCCATGCTATTATTTCCATGAAAACTTTCTACAAAAAAAGCAGGTTCATGAGATGTTAAATGAAGAGTTCCATAGTCAAGTACATTCGGGAAATTCCACCTACTTATCTGTCTCCTGGAGAGTCACAGTAAAGAGTACTGAAAAAAAAGAAACTTGTAACTAATACTCATTTGATCACAGGCATTTCCTTTCTCAGGTAACACCATGGTGTCCTGTGGAATTTGGTTTCTAAAGAATGCATCTCATGGTGCGCATTATGGGATTAAGTGATGAATACTTTTTGTGCATATGATACTGTTCTTCTCCTGAATTATTTTATTTCTAAGATAATATCAAGATAAGAACTTGTATGTCATTCTTGAAATGTAATACCATCACGCTGTCTAAAAAGAACGTGAATTTGTAATAGCCTCAAGAGTATGAAAGCATATAGTTTTTCATTAGCGCAACATCACCAGGATTGTGATTTTTAAATTTTGTTATAATCATTATTGTTGAATTCTTGACCTAACTAGGAATTTGGACTATTTTCATCTCTGACATTTTCAATCTTACTAAAAGACTTGAATTTAATTTTCACTGTTTTTAATAAAGGATACCTCTCTGAAGACCTGTTACTTATGATATGTACACTTTACCAGAAATCTCATTTTTGTTAGGTGTACATGTTATAAAAGGGCATTGATACCGGGATAATGAGCTCTGCTATATTCTACTTTGTTCTCTCTTCTTACAGACTGGAAATCTTGAATGGAAACATTCATTTCCAGTTGGTTACCTTATCTATTAAAGTTGGGGAAAAAATACCTCATTGATTTTTACTTTCAATGTAAAATTGCTTGATTTAAATGGCATTTAAAAAATAGTGACTCTGTCTAGACATGTGCGATACACATATTGAAACTTCCTTTGAAATTCGAATGTGGCTAGATGGTACCTAGAAATTGTGATCAGATGAGGTAAATAAGTTTTCTTTTTCAAAAATGCATAATTACAGAGTGTTTAAACGTGGTTCATATAATGAGTGGTGAATCAGGAGAATTGATAGTCTTACTGTGGTCTAGCAATAAATAAATGTCTTTATGTTGGTTTACTGTAGTTTTATCCAGATTTTTCCAAAAAATTAAACAGAGAAAATTGTCAGGATAAAGCTACGTTCTATGAAATACATAAAGAGAAGAATTCTTCATTTAAGAAGGAATTTCCCTTTTTTGTATAATTATTAGGATAGTTATTTAGGAATGTCAAGGGGAAGTGGATCCATGATGGTCAAAAATTGAGAAATTGATAGATAAGTAAAGATTTCTATCATCAGACATCATACAGTAGCCCTGGGTCTGGTGACAATGTGAAGAGATCTTTCCTGTAACTACAATTTCCCCATTTTCCACTGCACTGCCCAAGGTCTGCTTATGATACATTTGTTTTTAAAGTGTGTGTGTGGGTGGGGGGGGGAATCCATACATTTAACTTCTTTATAAATAACATTTCTTTTGTTTGTAAAGTGATGCTGCCTGTTAACCATCATTCAGTGGTAAAAACACAAATGGAATCTAAGAACTTAACCTAAGGATGATGTGCAGGGAGTGTGAACAGGGCATCCTGGCAATGACTTGGAGGCACTGATGTGCTTGATGGGGTGAGGGATCTCTGAGCTTTTGCTGTTCTACCAGTGCGAATCTGCATCCCATTCTGGGAGAAAGGAATGCTGGATTGCTGGAGATTCTCATTAAGACTTGGCACTTTCTTGGAAAGACTTGCAAGAAGAAAGGAAAAGAATTATATTTGACCTCTGCCTCAGACTGTGCACTCTCCTATCCATATTCCCTCAAACCTCTTCTTTGCACCTATGTGTTTTGAGATGTGTTTGTAGCTTTATTCTTTTAAGATGAAAATGGTTTTCTTTTATGGAACTGCAATTTGTCATTTAGACAAGACTCATTGCCTGCATTTTGTAGGTGCAGATAAGAAGAATCAGCCAGGAATATCATTGTTTGTATATTAAAGTGGAGAAGGTTCAAAGATGCTATTTTTCTTTGAGTTTTTGAAGTTTCAAAGTGTAAAAGCTGGCTCAAATACACCGAAATGGCTATAAAACATTCTTATGCAACTTAGTTTTCGTGAGTTTTCCTTCACAACAGTTCTTACTTATGTCTTTGCTGAGAAACATTAATGTTCTTATAGATAATGGAGCATTATTAGATATTAGATATTGTCTAATCTGAAGAATCCATAATTTATCAGATTTAAAATTGAAGGCAAAATTTAAAGCTCAATTTCTACCTTTTATTCATAATAGTGTTCCATTCAAAATTTTATGTCTGAGAATTATCCCACAACAGTGGCAAGAGTATCACTTAAGGGGGCTGGGGTTGTAGCTCAGTGGTAGAGCACTCACCTAGCATATGTGAGGTACTGGGTTCCATCCTCAGCAACACATAAAAATAAATAGAAGTAAAGGTATTATGTCCATATATAACTAAAAAAAGAAAAAAAGAATAACACTTAAGGAAGACTTGGAAAAGTCTGTGCTAACTTCTAGAAAATGTATCCTTTGTGGAAAGAAATGAAGAATATACACTTAACCGACTTTATTTTACTTAGGAACTACTTTATTTATTAAATCAAGAAAACTATAATGATTTGTTTTTATATAAGTGATTTATAATGATTTATGTTTACACGCATTTTTGTATGTAAAACATACAAAACAGATGATTAAAGATTATTCTTAGATAAATTGGATTTAAAAATAGCATGTAACTGGGGTCTCCCTGAAATTGTGAGATGCTGGTGAAAAGCAGTCAAGAAGCCAGTCTTCTGTTGAACACATTACCTTAACAATGGGCTATTTCATTATCTGAAAGATCAGATGGACAATATAATTTATTATCTAGATAGGACACTTTTGAGAGAGAAAGGGGGATTCTAACCATTGAACATGAAATCAACCAATATAAACAAGGGCAGTCCTGGACAAGTAAATAATGGTCAACCTACAGATTATGGATTTTCACAAGAGTAAAAGAAAACTCTTCAATAATCACATTACACCATCACTGATTTTGTTTAAGATGCTGTGCTAGTCACTGGGAACAACTTTGAAATGAGCAAACCAGCCTGCCCTCCTGGAGCTTACCTACATTACTAACTACAAAGCAAACATTTGCTCAGAATGGATTGAGCTGTATAAATGGCCTCAGTGAAGCAGCTACTGTTTGTCCATAAAATTTAAAAGGAAGAGAAATATACTCTTCACTGTTCAGTAGAAACTAAGCAAACAAATTACATTGGAGGAAAATCCCACTACTGAAAAATAGATCCCATGAATCAGCAGCATTTGATATCTGGCCTAAAAGACTTGATTTTGAAATGTCATTTTTAATATGTCACCCGGAGCTTTGAATTGTTAGTATATGCTGGACCACCAGGTACTTCATGTTCAGGGAATCTGGTGACTACAAGAGGAAAATGGAATTAGAAGTGTATTGTCCTTTTACATTCAGAAGAATGAGATATTAAGGATGCATAAAATTTAAGCTTCATTAAAATTCCTTTAAAAGAATACAACTAGGTTTGACAAAATTGCCTGTCTTATTAGTCCTTTAATGCTTAAATTTTGAATACTGTTCATTCAGAGTTTTCATGTTAAGACTGCACATAAATCAGAACTTGTCAATTCAGGTTCCATATCTTGCCAAATTCCTAATTGGACTTAGCTCACCCATGAATGTTGCTAATTAACAGAAATCACTGCTCATAGTAAAACGCCATGACTGTATTGTCATTAAGATACATGATTTATTTTTACCTAATAAGCTACTTGAGTTATGGCAACCATTATTTTTAAGGTGTAATACATGTGAGTTCAACAAGTGTCTGTTGAACCCTAAGGAAGACTTTATGCTCAGCTCTGTATGGTGACTCAAAGGTCACCAATATGTAGCTACCATCCCCCCAACAGTGGTGTAGAAATGGGGAAAGAGGTGACCCTGGAGTCCAGTGGAACTGGGTCCAATCCATGACTTGCATATACTATCCCTAGCTGTGCAGTCCCTCTAAATAGCACTGAAGCTCACTGAAGTAAGAAGCTCTCCTGGCAAGATCCAGAGGGGGAGTTAAGAAGAAATTAATATCAGAGTTGCCAAATGTCAATGAAGATTCAGTACCATCTGGATAGTGAGTCTGTGGAGAACACTGTCATACTTCAAACAAACCTTCAGAGCCTGGGGAGTCACATTGGTTTGATTAACAGTGAAACATTTTCTGGTATTACTGGAATATTGTCTCAGTAACTGACAGGTCGCAGTGATGCCGGAAGAGCATCTGTCATCGGACATGAAGGAGGTTTCATAGGTTTGGTTTTTTTGTTGCTTTATGAGGCTTTTTGGGTTTTTGGTGTTTTTTGCTTTGGGTTGTTGTTAGAGAATGGCAATCAGCAGCAGGTGACAGAGCAAGGAAAGCTGCCTGCTTGAGCCATCAAGTACAGAGTAAGGGCGTCTTGAAGGTCAAGACTACAGTGTGGAGAAAGTTGTCACGAAATGGCTGAGGAACCTGCATTTCCTAAGAGGCACTGAGGAGTAAGAAATGGACCAGCACCTACCCCCCACTGTGTCCGGGACAAGCAGGAGAAGAGAGCAACCTTCCTTGCAGGAGTTTAGGAATAATGGGTTTTTCTGATGATGGAAAGATTGGATTTGAAGGCAAAGAAGGAAAAAAAGACCATAGAAATGCTCAAAAGCACATGTTTTTGCCTAGAACCGAATAAAAACAATGAAAAGAACAGTAAGTTTTCTGAAACGATGTTTACCTTTACTCTCTACAGTAAACTGACACTTTCTATTTTTATTCCTTTTGTTAACATGCTGGTTGCAGATCTACCCAGTAAAATAATTTCAGTAACCATTAAAGGAACGAGTTAGGAAAACATAACAATAAAGGATTTTTTTTGTAATGAATACAAGATTTTAAGAATCTTTAATCCATACATCCATAACAAGTAGTATGATTCAAACAGAGGCATAATATTTTCTCCTTCAAATCCCTTTCCTTTGTTTTACTGTTTTAAAGACATATACAAAAATAATTGGTCAAAAATCGATTTTTAAATTTCATGATATTTTAATTCATGCATTTTAATTACACTGAATAATGAACTTCATTGTTGCATATTCATACATGCAAATAGCATACTTGGATCATGGGAAACATAAACTGCCTGTGTTTCACAAAATGTCTTAGAGAAGACTATTTTTAATGCCCAATTAATGATGAAAATGAGGCTTCTAGTCCTAAACCAGAATAAGTAGTTCATCTAAACAAGTGTGTAGGGAGCCTAATAGGTCATGTTAGTTAATGAAAAGAAAGCAGTGCTGTACAATATAAACTAAATCACTATTATGTTCTACAAAAAGACATTTCAAGTTAACAAACCAGGCAGAATGAAACACTCTAAAGAAGTTTTTATTTGTAAAAATAGAATGTGTTACCTTATCTCACTTTTTCAATCATCACGTGTTTACTAAGCTTTGAATGTTCAATATATAATTTTGAGACTGGCTGAAGGCGTAGTCCAATACAAAAAAAGGAGAGGCCTAGATGAATCCTTAAAAAGAGGCAGAGTTCTCTCTCTCTCTCTCTCTCTCTCTCTCTCTCTCTCTCTCTCATTTTCAGCTACAAAGTATATTTTAGGTAACTAGTTTTAAAATATTGCTTTTGCTAACCCTGGGGCAGTTTTATGACCTAGTTAATTTTTGTGCATATTGTATAGCATGTTTTCAGATATTTCAGATCTAGGATTTCTTAAAACTTTTTTGAGACCCTCAAATAAATCAGATTTTGTTTGGGATATACCGATTCATGTGTACCATGATTTAAACTGGAAAAAATAGTAATTCAGATAGTAATTTAGCAATTCATTTAAATATAAAAATAATCAGCTTATACTAAAATAACAACATTATTAACAGTAACTCCATGTTCCTAAATGAAAATATTAGTGAAAAGAGTGGTAAGTGCAGCACTAAACATTTTAAGGAATATCTAAAATGCTTGGCTTAATAGAGGACGGCAGGGCTCTCAGATCTGATTCTACATCTGATTGGTGGTGATATGCCAGGTGGGTTGAATATACAGCCTTGCTAAATTTTCCCTGTTATGAAGAAGTCTGTCTTCAAATGCTATATTTTTAATTTTTAGAAATTGAGGTGTTCATCTTTATACATAAAACCTTAAAATCATCCCAATTTACAACAATCTTACATGCTAAATTATAAATATGCCACTCGATTTAGAAATTGTGTGGTTGAATTTAGACCAACACAGACCTATGAGGGCAACACACATGTCCTGTGATGTCTTTGTTTGAAAGTGAAATTCATTAAAGGGAGGAATCACCTGTTTTCTTTGATGGTTCTCTCTGATTATATCTGTGAACACGATAACCACTCCTTTGTCATTTCATTTTCAGTTTTTATTCTTACTGAAAGAAAAACCATTTATCAAAATAGTAATTACTTGTCATCATCACAGCAGGAAATTATATAGCAAGATCTCTTTTAAAATGCCTTCTTGGGAAACCACTCAGGAGAACTTAAATAGCTGTTGCTGGAAAGCTTAACTTACTGGTAATGAGAAGTCTCAAATGAAGAGTTTGGGTTAGACAGAGAATAGAATGGCTTTTCCATAGACTCAGAAGCTGAGCATCTGTTAGCTGAGACACAGCTCCTGGTTGAGCTTCAACATCTTGCAAGATTAGATTATACCCTCTCCTTCCCCTGCCTCCCTCTCTGTGGAACCATCTCCACCTGTATTTCCAGGTGATTCAGATAGATATGAGAGTTAGTTCACCTGGACTTTTGCAGTCACATAGGTGTCCTTGGTGTGAAAGCTGGTGTCCTCACTGCTGCAAGGAACACAGAGAAGCAGTTGGTGGCAGAACGAGGGACACAATCGTGCAGAAGGCAGGTGCCCTTTGGCTGTATTAAACTACTTCAATGTACCCAACTTCCCCCAGCCACATTTCTCAGGCCCAGACTAGATTACACTGTTTATTCAGTCAAGCTCTTTTCTGCCTCAGAGGTTCACTTAATGATACAAGCTATCTCAAACCTTGAAAGATAATTTTTAACTAGAAAGTAACCTATTTATAAGAATGATTTTCAGCAAGTGGTTCTAACTGCCATATGTTTTCTGGCCTAAGGGAGCTACAAAATTGCTTTGAAAGGACCTAAAAACAAATGACTGGAAATTGGGGTGGAGAGACTGATCTAGGAAGGGAATCTGTTTAGAAATATCATGATTTTATTAACTGTTATTTCATCAAAAATGCCAGGGAACAGGTATTTTAGTTTTTGAAAAGTCAAAGGAAAAGTATTTGTATTTTATTGTAGGACTTTATGTCATGTCAAAATTTTTGATGGTTTACAGTGAAATATTTCCATTTTGTTAAACATTTACACCCCAAATATTCATATAAGACAGCGAGCTTTCTTTATCAATTTTGGGGGTATGCAGCATAATATTATGTAACAAGACTATATTGAGCATGAGCTTACAGAAGAAGCAGACCCTTGGATACATGGTGAAATCTCAACTCTTAGGAAGACAAATTGAAGAATTATTAAATAATTCTAGTTAAAATAAATAATGAAAATCATCATGCAAAGAAATCCATACTGATGTTAAAAACTAAACATCTCCCTTTGATGTTAGCCAATGGAACAGTGTTAACTTTTAGAAACTATACAGACATCTAACTCATAGATGAACTGTTTACTCTCATTCCTGTTCCTTTAATTCTTTCTTACTTCTGTTTTTTCTCTCATCACTTACTTTTAGTGGGCCTCTGCATTTGGTAGTCTCTCTGGCTCAAATGCCCTTACTCCCCTTTCCTACTTAAACTAAATCCTTGTTTTTGAAGACTCCACTTCAGCATGTTCTTCTCTTAGAAACCATTACTGACTAATATGAAGCAATTTCTTTCTTTCACCCACCAGCGCCCTGCACAAGTGGGTATCATGTGTGGGATTTCAGTAGTTGGTTTTCCTGTCTCTCCCCAGGAGGGACTGTGTGTCTCCTTCATTTTTGTGTTTACCTATCCAACACAGCCCCTTAAATATTGTACATTTTCAAGATCACTAACTAAATGAGTAGAACGATTAAGGAGCTTAACTTTTGAATAGTCAGGAACCCAAGAAGCCCTAAATTGTTGTTATTTTAATGCTAGATAGATGGAATGCACATGCTTTTATTATTTAGATTATTTTAATTAAAACCCAAGACATATGAGAGAGAGAGAGAGAGAGAGAGCAAGAGAGAGAGAGAGAGAGAGAGAGAGAGAGAGAGAGAGAGAGAACGCACACACAATGTTAGTATAGCTCTTTCTAATATCTTTGGCAAAGAGCAGGTTCCTAAAGATTATCTAGCATATATGAAACTAGGGAAAATCTGTTTTGATCTGTGATAGACAAACCAGTTCTGAGCTACAAATTGAAAGTTGAAACTAAGTTAAAACTAAATGTCTCAAGAATTTTATAAGACAACAGGATAAAAGGAAACAGCCCAGGTCAGTGTTTGGTAAATCTAGACACTCACTGAATGTCGATTAGAGTCAAGTGGACCCTTGAGGGTCCGCATCATGTTCCTGGATCCTGAGCAGCTTGGCATGACTTAAAGGAGGGGTTGATATGGAGACAACAGGGCAGTGAGACGGGGAGGTTAAGGAGACCACAAATCATGAAGGTTTGGTCATGTTGTCCTAAGGTTGTAGACTGTACCCTCGTGTCCATAGGGAGTTAGTGAAGGGTTTGCAAATGGAAATGACGTGATTTAGCTGGCATTTTAGGAAGATGATTGGGCCACTTCATGAGGATGAAAAGGGAAGAAGAATGTGAAGCGGAACGCAGATGCACCAGGTAGAAACCCTTTGCAGAGAGATTATGTGGCACTGAAAGAAGGGAGCCATTTAACTTGCTATGGCAAAAGAAAAGGGGGGATGAATTCCAGATGTGTTTAGGATTTGATGCCTGATTAGATGTGGAAGTGAGTGAATGAGAGAAGCTGGTGTGACTTCTCATGTTCTGTTTGGTACCTGAGATCAAGAAGCACTATTTATCATACTATCTAGAACAGTTCAATTTCAGGAGGGTCTGTTGGAACAGGCCAGGATTACTGAGCTAAGGACACTTACACCAACTCTTGCCCCATTCTCTTCTTCCCAAACCCTCAAACAAATGGTTCTACAAAATCAATCCCAATTCCCTTACCTTCCACTACTAACACTGTGCCCATATGACAGTAGGTCTTCTTGTCCCACTGTGATTATTAAGTTCACCAATCAAGTTTAAGTTTTCAAATACATTGGGAGGTTTTTGGTACCTATCTTCCTTTATCTTTTCCAAATATTTTAAAAACCATATCCAATGACTTTGAAATTTTCCTAATAGTAATAAAATAGTGATGATGATTTCTACTATTACTGCTCCTCCATTTCTATTACTTCTGATGCTCCTTTCACCAAGAGCAATTGCTGTGGGTGTAGGTGGGAGAGTTGTCATTGCCCAGTGTGCTACATATGTGATATCATTTAATCATCACAGAAATACTATGAGATAGATGCTATGATCGTGACATTTTCCAATCAGGAAACTGGCCTTAGAGAAGCTAGTTTTGTCTAGGGTGACATTGCTAATATTTCTGGAACTAAAGTATAAAAACATGACTGTCTCATCCCAGATCTAAGACCTTAACCATGTGATAAGAGCATTATCTACTGATACTAGCAAAATATTATCTTCCCATTTAATTAGCTTATGTTTTAGTTTCTTTAAAATAACAAGGCAGATCACAATTCTTCCTTCTTATAATTTTATACTTTTTATCTGCATGGCAATTCAAAGCCAAAAACATTGCATACTTCTACAAAAACATCACCATATTTTATAAACCCTAAGGAAACCTTTCAGTTTTGAGCTATAATTATCTATTTTTAAATGTTCTTGATCAATGTGTTTTGTGTAAATCAACAAGTCCTGTTGTAATGCAAGAGATTAGGGTTGCTGAAATGCTTAATAAACTATCAAGAAAAAAATTAAAAGGACATTTATTATATACTGCATTTTCATGGTCTAGAGGTATGTTACTTCATTTTATAAACATTGAAGGCTTGTGGCAAAGGAAAAATGAGAGAATAAAATAAACAAGATTTTAAACAAATAGATTCAGAAATGGGACATTAACAATATGAGCACTCTTAGGACATAGTTCATTTTAGGACATAGTTTAGGACATAGTTCATAGTTCATTTTAAAATGAACTTGAAATGCATTAATTACTGAGGTGATAAATAGGAGCCAATAGAAGAACCCAATGATTACATTGTATTCTCTGTTATATTCTTCACTGCAAGAACAAAATAGACAAAGAAAATTATAATATCCCATTTGGAAACATCATTCCTCATAAAGTAATAAATGTATCATTCTGGATTCTGTTCTCTGATTTCATTGCAATACACATCATAAAGAGAAATAGAGTAGAGTGCTATTAGCCCTCTGGCTATCAATAAATATTGATGATAATTAAAATGTTAATTGCAATGAAATGCAGTTCTAAGCTACCACTGTAAAAATGATTGTTCTCTTGCACGCTGTATTAAGGTATTAAGGAAACTTTTATTCATGCTGTTAATTTGGAAGCTTGCCGCTTTATTAATATGGTTCCTGTTAGAGGAAAACAGGAATAAGAAATTTTCTTACAGCTTTTGTGCCTTGCCTTACTTAAGAATGGTAAGGAGGCTGAGGTTGTGGTTCAGTGGTAAGTGTGCTTGCCTCGCACATGTTAGGCACTGGGTTTGATTCTCAGCACCACAAAAAAATAAATAAAATAAATAAAGTAAAGATATTGTGGCCATCTTTAAAAAAAAGAATGATAAGTAAGATAGTTTCAACAAAAAAGTGAAAAATAATTTCACTTTCAACAGTGCAACCCTCTGTGTACATACATGTAAAAATTTCCACAATAAATCAGAGAATGTATCTTTTTGTTTTGTAGTCACTGACTCTAAATCCTTACCCTATACGGTAGGTATTTATCCACACAATAGAGGTAGGAAACCAAGGCAGAGGAAGATTAAATATTCTTAGTCACAGAGAGTAATTGACAGGGCTGGAATTCAAACCCTTGTCCGATGTAACTCCAAAGCACCTGTTATTTCCACTAAAGCACGCAGTCCCTGTTGTAGCCGTGTAGCCAGAAAAGAGACAACTGCGGTTCATGCCTGATTTAGCACTGGTGGAGACTGTGGAGAAGCAGTGATAGACACTCAGAAATACAAAGATGAGTGCATGGCATGTTACATATTTCAAAACATGGAAGGAATATTCCATCTGTCATGTTACAAACAGAATTTCTTCCTTCTTTTGTGCCCTGAATCAAGTCATCAAATTACCATTAATTAAGAACTCAGTAATCTTTTTCTGAAAAAAATATAAGCAGGGGCGATGGAGGATGCTCTCAAGTGTATACAATGAAGCGTGTGTCAAACCTCTCTTGTCCCAAGTAAGTCACTGTTGGAAGTGAATGGGGCTACTGGCGATACTTGATTTTAGTTTTTCCTAGGAAGCATCATAAGTCTGAGATGGCTATTACCTTTGGAACACCTCAGCGGCTCTCTTGCTCTCTACATTTTGAAAGGGCTGCTTTCATTCATTTACTTGAGTTGAAGTGGCTTTGTTCCTCAGTCATGGGAGGTAATTGCTATGTATCCATTGCTCCAGGCATGCATTTTTATGAGGATGTGAAATTGGGAATCATTTCATCAACACACCTGTGGAAACTTCCCCCAATATCCAGTGTGTAAACCTAGAGCTGACATCTACTATGCTTCTCTGGAGATAGAGGAGGCACTGAAGGTTGCTGATTATTAGCTTATGCTTTCCATTTGATAAATTTTGATAATGAAAAATAATACATTTTGAGCAGAGGTCAGATGTATAATGAGTAAACCACTAAAACGGTATGTTGAATGATTGAACTCAAATGAAGCAAAGTAGCATTTTCATTATAATAATTGGACAGTCATTTTCCTCTTTGGCAAATTTCTTCCTTACAGTGAGTACCCTTTAACTGTTCAGGTTTTAAGTATATCTACCAGTTAGTGAGTGTATATTTGGAGTTCTTAGTTCGTATAATTGTTTTAAAGAACAATTTAGGACAGATGAATTGAGATAAATGTAATTGATGAGTTTTATAAAAGTGTGCATTTGCAAATCTGATAATAAGTATTTCTGCTGTATTAAGTGAGGCAGGATTTCCTCAGTTATATGATACAGGAAGGAATCATGAAAATGAGAAATGAGATCAGATTCCTCATACAGAAAAATTATGTGGAATAGAAAGAGTATAGGAATGTGAATTTGGTACAGGGAACAAACAAAAGCTAGCTGTGAGGAACCACTTGACATTATTAATGTCTAAGTCTTTCTAGGTATATAGACACAAATCAGGTTGTCTATGGATTTTTTCCCAGGTCAATTTCATTTTGTGCTTTTTCTGATATTCTGGTCTGTTTCACTAACCCACCTAATTCCAAATTACAAATATTATTATTTTGCCTTCTTTCCTGCTCTCTTTGTTCTTGTGGGATTATACCATTTTGCTGTTTTACAAGACTAGAATTGTTGGGGTGCTTCCAAAGAGCACAGAAATATCTAAGTGTAATCTTTGGATATTTTTTTTACCATGAACCTCAAGCTTTGTTCTGTACTACATTGCAGTAGTTCTTCCAATGAGTTTTGGGACTGAAATGAGGATTTAACTCCTACATTGGTAAGAACAATTATGAATTATTGCAACTGTAAAATAATCATGAGGGCTATAATCATGAGGCAGTTTATGGAAATGACCCAATAACAAGATCTGAACTAGGATTTCTGGGATAATATGAACTGGGCTCACAAGTACCGATAAACTTCACATATCTCAGACTCAATGTACCTGGCAAACTAACCTATATGGAATACCAGTAAGAAGGAGCAGGAAGAAAAATAAGCTCCTAAACAAAATTGATGTCACTGAGTTCCTGCACCATTGCATCCCAATTATCACAGGTGTACCCCAATCTCTTCTTACTAAAAAGTACACTTGGGATATACAACCCAGGGATGCTCCAGCCAACTTCATACTTGGCACACTTAAGTTTTCTATCCTGATTTTTCCTATTTTTGGGTAGTTGGATACACAGACACACACACAGAAGTCAAGCACCCCAATTCAAAAATACTAAATCCACAGTGCTCCAAAATTTGGAACTTTTTGTACTCCAACATGATGCTACAAGTGGAAAATTCCACATCATAAAACTTTAGTGCATGCACAAAATTATTTTCAAAAATAGTATAAAATTATATTCAGGCTATGTGTAGAAGGCATGCATGAACCATAAGTGAATTTTGTGTTAAAGAGTGGGTCCCATTTCTAAGCTATTTCATTATGTATACATATAAATACTCCAAAGTCCAGAAAAATCCAAAACACTTCCAATCCCAAGTATTTTGGATAAAGGATACTCAACCTGTATATATTATAATACAAACAACTGTAGATAAATAATGATGAGGATCATTGAGCTACTTTTGAAACAAAAGGTAAAAAAGAAAATCTTCCTAATTTTCATAGGAATGGATGAGTAGCGTTAACAAAATAAAGTGAACAGAATTGTTAGTCAGCTTTCTGTTGCTGTGACAAAATATCTGAGGTAATTCAATTTAAAGAAGAAAAATTTTATTTACTCATGGTTTCTGAGATTTCAGTCCATGGTCACCTGGGCCTATTGCTTTGAGACTGTGGTAGCACAGTACATTAGGACAGGAGCACATGGCAGAGGAGGATGCTCACCTCATGGTGGCCAGGAAGCAAAGAGGGAGAGAGAAAGAAGGGGCTCATTTCCCAATACCCCTTTCAAAGATACTCTCTGTTATGGTTTAGGTACGAGGTGTCTCCCAAAAGTTCATGTGTAAGACATTGCAAGAATGTTCAGAAGTGATATGATTCTATTATAGTTCTATTTCCATGTCCTTTGCTGCTTTTCTCTGCCACACCTTCCCACCATGATGTTCTCCCTCTCCTTGGGCCCAGACCTATGGAACTAACCGACCATGGACCGAACCTCTAAAACCATGAGACAAAATATACTTTTTATCCTCTAAGTTGTTCTAGTCAGGTCTTTTGGTCACAGCAATGGAAAGCTGACTGAAACACACCCCCAGTAACCTACCTTCATTCCAGTAGACACCGCCTCCTGAAGGTTCCACCTTCCAAGAACAGACTGACAGCCAGAACTTTAGCATATGATCCTTTGGGGGACAGTTACAATCCAATCCATAACAGACTTCTGTTCCATATTTTAAAAATTAAATAAATAAAACCGTGTATATATTTACTAATATTTTCTTTATTTTTATTCTAGTATGATTTCTTATAAAAGTCAAGAGGTACTATTTAATCAGGTGTCTGAAAACACCTGGCTAATTCCTGTCCTCCTCATGTGGTTTTATTCCTTCTTAAGAACTTTCCTTCCCCCATCTTCCCCTTTATCAACCAAAGAAGTCTAGGTTGGCACTCTACTCTGGTCACCATTTTCAGGGATCACCCTATATAAACATGACCACAGAAAAATGGTTGGTTGGGATTTTTTCCCTCCAACATCTCTTGGGCACAGATTGAAACTAAGTAGCTGACAGAGTCAGCGCTGGGTTATTGTCCATATTGTGGGAGCAGATTTTGGTGTAAAATTAGGAATCTTCTTCCTATATGTGTTTCCCTTCTTCATTTTTCCTTCCTGTCCCAACTCCTTACAGCTGAGCCTGTATTTTGTCCCTTGTGCCTAATTCACATTTTATATCCCTTCTGGGCCATGTAATTGTATCTATATGAGGACTCTATTTCACACTTCATGATCCCTGTACCACACAAATTAATGAATCCTGCCTCATAGAGCACAGCAGATATACTCATTAGATTCTTAACAGTGCATTTTTGTAGAACTCTTACAGTGGCATAGTAGTAGCATTCATTTCTATTCTTCTGCCCCGAATTGTTCTCTAGACCACTCATGCCAAGGAGGAGTTCTAAGCATAGCCTTCATAGCTATGAAATTTTTTTCTACAAAACTACATCCCAACCCTATTTAACATTTTGATAAGGCTTGCAAACAATCCATAACTGGAGAAACCTGTGCACAATGAAGCTACTGTGTGTCTTCAGGCTGTTCCCAGTGAAAGTTCTTTAATACTGTGTAGGATATTGAGAATAAAATGCCATAAAGTCGAGATTTTTTCCCCAATGCATAAAAATGCTCTCATTTATATTGACAATACCTAGATCGCTTTTCTAGATGAAAGTCTTTGGCAATAACCAGGTGAGGGAAGTGAATGGCCAGGAGGTGGGGACAAGAAGATGAAATGAACCAGTCATGTGGTTTTGTGAATTTATACTGCCTGGCAAAGTAATTAAGAACAATGGTCTCATGTAGAAAAATATTACTGAAAAACTCATTCTTAAAAATATTCCCTCTCAATCCTAATTAGAATAAGTTATACTCCATGAATGTATACTATGTCAACATACACTCTACTGTCATGTATATCTAAAAAGAACAAATTTAAAAAAAAAATTAAAAGAGGACGTACTAGGGAATAAAATAGACTAAATTATATTGTGTGCATATATAAATATGTAACAATAAATTCCACTATTATGTATAATTATATTAAAAATATTCCCTCTACTAGAAGGGTATTAATATCACAAAGCTCTTTCCTTTCTAAGAAATCTTAAAAAAAAATAAGCCTGTGCATATTTTAGGCTAAATAATTAATGAAGATAAGCTGTTCTATACCCAACAAATGGCAGTGAGGTAAAGGGGTTTATAATTGAGATTGGGCAGAAAGAAGGGGAGTAGCTGAGTTGGAGTCTGGCATGAAAGGAGGGAGGGCTTTAAATAACCAAAGGGGGATTTAACTTCCCCAGAGAAAAAAATGAAGCCATGCAGGGGGAGTTTCCCGATGCTGGAGTGCACCTATTTGGCAGCACTTCCAAGGTCTTTGGTACAAGCCAGTGCAGAGTTCTAAATACTGGCCAGGTTGTAGCCTCCAGACTAGTCAAGATGTCTTAATTCAGTCCCTGACTACAAGTGAGGACAACTTAGTCCTGTCTGCCTTGTTCACACTTCAGCCAGCTTCTGCAAGTTCCATCAGGGAATGCCTTGGGTTCCATCCACTGCCACATACTCTGTCCCCTGTGTTGAGGAAAGAAAGGCAAGAGAAGTTCTAATAGAAACAAGAAATAGAGGCGCTCCCAGGTGTCTGTGCTCACTTGGTTACCAGTAAGGTACTAAAAGATAATTATTAGATTTTTCTTAAGAATGCATTCTATGAATCTTCTATATTCCTAAAAGATTCTTTTCCTGTTATTCTTTAAAACATACTCAGGGCCTGATTTTCTGAGCATACATTTTCTCTTCTTAGAAAAAAAAATCAGTTTTAGTTTCTTAGGGGCATAAAGTTGGGTGATAGGTATGTAGATGTATGTGTGTGTATATGTAATCTGTTTCCTAAAGCCTAAATCTCCAGAGCATCCGACCCTGACATACAGTTATGTGTACACACACACACACACACACACACATTCTTGTATACATATATAACACCGGGTAGGTTAATTAACCATTTTCATTTTGTAGCCCATTTGGTTTTTCAGACAATAAAAGGTATTTATATACTTTTTTATAATAAAAGGGAGAATTTGTAAATATCATTATAGCAACCTATTGAGATGTGAATGGTTGGCTCAAAAATGTCTTTCATCTTCCTTCTGAAACTGATGAGGACAGAGCCGTTGTATTTGTGGATATTCTCATGGGAAGCAGTTACTGCTCAGAGGAAGAAGAACAGACCAGGGAACAATGTGCTTTCAGAATTTTTATCTGTTTATCAGCCTAAAGTTTATGTTGCAGCATTATACTCTTTCCAAAACCCAGCTTAGCCCATGCTTCCCGTGCTGGTTGTTTTAATAGCTTCAGAAGCATTCTTCTTAGTAAGCCTTTAAATCCCTTATCAGAGTTGGGCAGATCATAGGGTTCAAATATCCATGGGGAGTAAGATCCCATTGAAAATGGGGGCTGACATAGCTCGTTGTACATTGTTGGTGATTTTAACTCTGTGTGTGTGTGTGTGTGTGTGTTTGAACTGACCAAAATCCTAATCTTTGTCTCTTTTGAGATTTGATTCCACATTTAACTAATTAAAAGGCAATGTTGAAGAACTATATTGTTAAGCCACAAAAAAGCAAAGCATGCGTCTCCAACAATAAGTGTGGTGACTATGGGGTAAGCATGCCAGTCATCAGATGTGTTCAGTTGAACAAAGCTTATTTTTCTTGGCAGTCTACAAACTAACATGTTTACTTTGACATTTAGATTAGGAAATGGAAATACCTTGAGCCAGAATCTGGATTGATTGTTCATAGTGAGAAGAACAAAAAGAAAGAAAGAAAAAAAGCCCTTAATTTTGCTTCTAAAGATTATGAAATACAATTCCAACTATTGGTATTCAAAGTGGCAATTGAATATTATGTGACCTGAATGTGATTGATACTGCACAAGGCTGTATGCTCATATCTGCCTTTTAAATCATCCACAATTGAAGCCAGCTTGTCCCAAAATGCATGCCATAGAACAGAGTCTACGTGAAACCTTAAGGAATGGGTTTCCTGGTAAAATAGATTGGGGATGCTGCATGCCCCTGAGAATTGCTGCAGTGGAGAATTCTATTAAATATTTCTCTTCTGACTGATATAGAGTGATTTCTTTAAAAAAAAAAAAAAAAAAAGAATCTACTAACATCCAGGAAAAAAATAAGTTTCAAGGGCTGGGGATGTGGCTCATGCAGTAGCATGCTTGCCTGGCATGCGCGGGGCGCTGGGTTCAATCCTCAGCACCACGTACAAATAAAGATGTTGTGTCCACGGAAAAAAAAAACTATAAAATAAATATTAAAAAATTCTCTCTCTCTCTCCCTCCCCCCCTCTAAAAAAAAGAAAAGAAAATTAAAAAAAAAATAAGTTTCAAAACAAAAAAAACATATTTTGGGAAATCTTTCCCTAAATTGTTCAGTGAAGAGACTATAAAAGGTGCTGTGTGTTGAATTCTTTTGTAAAGTGGTTGGGAAACTATTTTCAGCCTTTGTAGAAGCAACAGTAAGGATGCACATGCAAGTATGTGCATGGGTGTGTGTGTGCGCGCCCGTGTATGTGTGTGTGTGTGTGTGTGTGTACATGCACACAGGTGCATTTCAACACATGAATTCTCAGGTGCCCTGGTGAAACCTAATCTGCCAAAAAGGTTGAGAGTGGAAATCATTGCCCACATATTTGATTTCATGTAAAATCTAAATCTTGCAGGGAGTTTTACTTGGACACAGTTTGCTGCATTTCTCAAGATCTTTCCTCACCCCTAACTTCCCATGGGATTAGCCATAAATTTTAACTAAGTAGGAAAACTACTGGCTCAACTACTTCCTGAAACAAGAGAATAAACACTTTGTACTCAGAATTTTTCCACATGATTGATGGATTTGAACAGTTCTGCATAGTTACATAAGACAAGGAGGCAGTTTTATCACTTGATCATATGTATTGTTAATTCAGCTCTTAAGAAAGAGTGGGAAAGCCAGATAATATGCTTATGCTAGGGTATATGTGTTGATATGTCAGAACGTAATAAATTTAGACTGTGATTTCTCAACACTAGCACTATTGACATTTTGGGTCAGATGATTCTTTGTGTAGAATCCCTGCCTCCTTGGTCTCAACCCAACAAAACATAACAACTCCTCCCTCTCCACTCCATCCCCCGCTATGACAGCAAAAATATCTCCAGCCACAACCAACCCTGCCCCCAGTGGCAAAATCATCACTGAAAGCACACGAAAGAGAATTCAAAAAGAGAAAGAAAATGGAGGCAGACCTCAGTGGACCAGTGATGCTTTATTTAGCAGTGGAGGGGCACATTTTTGAGGGGAAAATGGCAGCAAGCCACTACAAAGGTCTGGGTTTTATAGGGTTTAGCAGGCCCAGGTCATGGGAGGAGTTTTGGTGGTGGGCTCATGGAGGGCGGGGCAGGGGGGCAGGTAGGGGAACAGTAAGAACCTTCCCTGGGGCCTCTGGTCTATATCCTTCAATCACCCACTCCCAGGTACCCTGGGTTTAGACTATATTATGAGTTGTAGAGTCATTGTAGTTGCTTTCCAGATGTGCTTTCTTAAGTGGCTGCATGTCATCAGTCAGAATTCTCTGCATATTCAAATTGTCTCTAATACACAATTTCAAATCCTCAGCATATTCATAAAATGCCACCTGTGTTTGAATATTAACCAAGTGAAGAAAAAAATATGGTTTATCTTGACCCGAGAAAGAATTTGTCACATTGATTCTTTCTTCTTGAGAGAGAGAGGAAAAGAGAGACAAGCATGATTTTTGCCTGTGATATCATTTGGATTTTGACCAAATAGATACTTAGCTCCAAAACTCCTTCAAGGAATCCTGCCATAGTTTCTCCAAAAAATGGGCTCTTGGATTATGTTCCTTTGCATCATTTTCCTAAGGAATTTTAAAAAATGACGTTTCTTAAAGCGTGATGCAGATCCTAACTCTCCTGAACCCACGTTCTTCCCAGGGGCAGCCTGACTTTTCAGTTATCTCTTTCTTCTTCCCACTGCTTCCACTGACCCTGCAGAGCTGGACTGATCCCTTCCTTCCTAGGAGCCTGCCCATCATCCTTCACCTGCAATTGTTTCCTGCAGTTCCCCTCCAGGGGGTCCAGCCCTTTGTGTCCCTCCTGGAGACCTTTGTACAAAGCCCTTAGTGGTCCTTCCCATCTCACACCCTTGCACAGTCCTCTGAGCCCCAGGTACTTTATGTTTACATCTTTAATAAAATTTCTGTGTGGTGTTTGGTTCATCCCCTTTATTAGAATCTAAGTTTTACAGAAGGGAATATACTTGAACCACTTATACATCCTACTATATGTGCTTTGCCCAGAGCTCTGTTCAAAAATACACATTGAATTAAACGGCTCCTTGTTCAATTTTTGTTTTGCTAACAGGGTATGGTGCTCTATGACAAAACCGACTTCTCTGTATACTTATTGTAGTTGTGTTTTTCTTCTTCTTCTTTTAGCAGCTAAATATGTAAATGAACAACTTTCAAATTAATCTCAGATAGGGAAAGCACCAAGGAGGGCCGCATTTTGTAGCTCTGGCATAATTTTAAAGGGATCAGAGCAGTCACCAAAGGGTTGAACTAATTAAATAATATTACAAGTTAAGTACAAAAGCTAGCTTTGCAAAACTAATCTGAAATAAATGAAAAGAAAATGTGAATAAACCTGTGCATTGATATTATAGTACTTCACCTCTTCTCCATGTCTTTGTCTGTTTCTCTGTCTCTATTTCTCTTCCCCCTATCAACACACACACATTCTCTACTTTTCGTTCTTCTCTTATAGAAGAAATAGCTATTAACTAATCATGATTCCATAAATTTATTTTAAGCCTACAAATGTAAAACTGCCACATGTTGATTTTGCTACTGAAAGCAAATATAGCTGAAAAATGTTACCAAGCCACATTTAAAAGAACAATAGCAAAAAAATTAAACAAAATGATCTTCAGGAAATTCTCACTTAGTTCTAACTTTCCAGTATACTAAGTTAAAATCCAATCACAATATTTTGAATTTGTAGATTAGCTTTTGTGCTCCTGTCTCACACAAATCCCTCCATCCTGGCTATCAAATTTAAATTCTGGGAATAATGGAATAGGTTAAAGGTTTTTTTTTTTTTCTTTTTAAAAGTTAGATTGATTCCCTTCTCTTTTATACTTTTGTCTCCTGATGTGAATATACTACATTGTCAAAAGATAATCCAAAATACAGTTCAGCGTGTAATGCATGTTAATTGCAATGAGATTCTCACAGTAATGTGTCTAGTACTGTTATACACATAGGAATTAGAAAACAGCCTTACTTTGCAGGGAATTAACTAAATGGTGCTAAACCGGTTACTCCTGGAGGTTCAGGGTACCCAGAGCCACTGCCTTCCTTTCCCCAGCCTCTTTGGGGTGGGGGAGATGTCTGGCGCCACAAAAGGAATTAGGTTCTGGTTTGAACAGAGACCTGAAGGCTATTAAGTTTATTTTAAGAATGTGTTGCCAGAGATCTAATAAATTTATTTGTAGCTTCAGGCTGTGCATGCATGAAATCTTGCTGCACCAGGTGTTTTGCCTTTTTTTCCTTTCCCCAGAGGGAGAAGAGGGTGTGGATCATCCCCACAAATTCAACTCTCCATAAAGCATTTAGTGTTTCTATGAAAGTGCAGTGGATTTTTGCTTTTTAATTTTGACTTCTCTTGGTAAATGAGAAAAATGATAGAAAATTATTCCTAGGCTGCTTTAAAAAGAAAAAAGTAAGTCCCTCCCAATTTACATATATATATGTATATACATATATGTATATGTATATATGACATGTCATAAATTATAATTTAAATATAAATTAGATATAAAAATTATATGTAATATGTTTTGCATATAATTTTAATATAAATTAGACACAAAATGTATTTTATATAATATATCATACATAAAATTTTAAGCACATTATTTTTATGATCTTGTCCTTGCTTAAGGACAGTATTTGAGATCAGTCTATTAAATATAAAGACCCCTAAACCAGAAAGGAAAACTTCTGGGAATATATTCCTCTTTTTTACAAATACTCTCTTTATAATTTTATTCAAATCACAATCTTTCTGGATCTTGGTAAAATTGCATGAGAAAAGATACAATACAATGTTCATTCTTGCTCCAAAATGCTTGGAGTCTATATTTGTATTGTTCACCAACACAATTATTTCTTGAATTAGTTTGTGATTTTGTTTAAAATATAGTGTTACATTTGCATTTTTAGCAGCAAAAAAAAAATTCTTAGCTTCTCACATTGCATCATTAAAATGGCAAAGTTAGCTTTTCATTTGAGATTCCAAATGACAATGAGTAACATCTTTGTGGTGAATGAAAGTTCACCTTGCAATTACATGTTGGCTCTGTCCTTTGTGCTTTGTGGATGTGCACCTGAATTCCCTACCCTAGGCCTGCATACCAGCAGTAAAGACATTCATGCCACTGGTGTGAAGGTTCCAACTAAGAAAGCGAAGTGTGACAAAATTAAGTCAGATTTGATTAAGAAAATCTGCTTAAACCTTAGGTGAAGAGATGTAAACTTGTGGTTCTGCTCTTCTCTTTTTCTTTTTGTTGCAGAGAATGGAAATAAACACAATTTGTTAAAATTTAAATTTATTTACTTATTTTAAACTGGAGCTGGGGGAGGGTTCTGTGCTTGCATAATGCAAAGAAGGATTCCTGCAGGCTGGGGCTTGCAGATTCCACCCCAGCTGTGGCCTGATGGGTCAGCCTGGATCAGTAAGTGTAGAAGAAGACTCTTCCTTTCAGCCTTCCCAGCTTAAACTATAAATTCATTCATAGAAAAAGAGGATTTTAATTCTTAGCTTGTGTTAATTAATAAGTCCACCTTAAATATTTAGAAACTGACCTTCAGATTCTGGCTTTTTGCTTTTTGTTTTTGTTTATTTTTTTAATTTTTACTATTTGCCTGCCTCATTATTCATTAGCACCAGGGATAGAAGGAAACTCACTCAGATAATATTTTGCTCCTATTCAATAGCATTAATTTTGTAAATTAAGTTAAGCAAATCAGGATTAATCTGGAATAGCCTGAAAAGAAATATTGATCTGAATGACATAATCTGATAATTTGGAGGAAGTATAGAAAGAATACTAACAGGCTGGATTCAAATCCTAGATCTGCCACCTACTATATCTATAGAGAGTTTAACTTGGTGACTTAACCTGCACTCATTTACCTGATTCATAGAAAGTGAAAATTACTAACTTGCAGGGTTAGTAATCCAAACATTCATTCAGGAGCCTGGGTAAAAACTTGCAGGGTTGCGAGTTTCATTAAGATTATGTATATATTTTAAAGATCACACTGACCATGGCCCCCAGTGTGTCCAGCCCTCTATACTGGGCATTTTTAGGGTCTTCAAGGATGAACTGAATTCAGATATCTTGCAAGTACAACCAGGTTCCAGTTGCTTTTGGCGAGTCTTTTTTTATCGCTTAATACCTGCATTGTCCCAAGGCCGCCTGGTCCAAGCCCATGCCACTGGTTGGTGAAGATAATGTTTACTATTTTACCAAGAATAGGTGTTCTCTACAGTAAACCTGGTCCCTTGATACCAGCAGAGCTCCTCAGAAATTCTAGCAGCTATGCCTGGCCCTCCCATAGCATAGGCCCTGCCTGTGTCTCCAAGAACCCCAAGGAGTGGGCCCTAGAGCTGTGTGGTAACCTTTTTCTGTTATTCTGTATTGAAGAAAAAAGGTGTCCAAAAGCTTGCTGCTTGGACCCTGGTATGAGAAAAAAAAACTAATTAAGCAACTCTCTAAATTTCCACTTATATTTTTTTCTTTCTTGGGACCCAAACATTCATTCAGGAGCCTGGGTAAAAGTTAGATATGAAGAAACTTATACTTTGAAATCTGCTTCACACTGATACTTAAAACTTTGTATGGAATCTACCTTTGTGTCTGACATTGATTTCCATTCTTGTGAGTTCTCTCTCCAAAGGCTTCCTATAACCCAAGAAAATGAGCTCCCATGAGGTCTGTCACTCCAGTTCCCCACATAAGCATAGGTAGGCATGAACCCCAGTTGTGGGCTGTGCTTTAAACACAGATGCTAATATGAATTATCCTAAGACACTCTGGCAGGATTAGGAGCAATTCTGCATCAGAATTCCTTCCATGTAAATTACTTTCACATAGGTTAATAGCAATTCTGTAAATTCTCTTTGTTTATCCTCATATCATGGCACATAGTCATGCAGGAGGCAGGACACCCTTCATCCATGAACCACAATGGTGTCTGCATCCTTGTGCAGTGGTAGCCAGAGACAGATGGCTGGAGGAAGGCCAGGAGTGCCTGTCTAAGAATATAGTAAGAGTTCTTTTGGTTCACACTCCTGAGCGTAATGCAGGGAATGTGTTGATTCAAGAAAGGGGAAAAGGTGTTGGGGAGCAGAAGATGTTTCTGCTCCTGTGCTCCATTGTTCATGTCTTAAAAGAATAACTTATTGTAACTTGTACTCAGTAAGTTCAGTTGGTTTTCATGATTCAAAGCAGTTAGGTTCTATAAAATCACCATGAATACGAAATTAGCAAAGGCTGAATGGTTGTTCCTAGGGGAAATACAGGGTTAGGTTCCTATGAGCTCTAGTCCATTTCCATCAACCAATCAATACATGACCTAGTTTCATGTATGCTTCTGTTCAGAGACACCTCATTTGATATTTCTTGTTGATTCAGTAGCTTTGCAGGCACTGCCAACAGCACTGTAACTCACGTGTGTGAACAAAAGTTATCCAACATACACATTTTCTTTCTAAGACACGTTACAGCTTTCTTGTGTTTAGGAAGACTTGATGGCACTTCAGCAATATGATCTGGAGTCCTTTTAAATGGTGAAAACACCAAGAAAATAATACCCAGATGTGAACAGCGTGGTGCTAAACAGACTGTGAAAGAGAAAGCAAAGTAGCAGGTTTTGTAAAATTTTTGACCCTATGATGCACATGCCCAAGAATGACCTTGGAAATACTGGAGTACTAATTTGGGGATGACAAAATTATAAATTTTGATAAGTAGATGAATCTGCAAATATGAAATCCAGGAACCATGAGTATGGACTATGAGTTAGCCAGTAATCTAGTAGAAGAATAGGAATATAAAGTCTTTGGAACCACATGTACAAATACCCACTATACACCCATGTTCTCCACCTGTTATGGGTAGATATATGACCAAGTCACATCCCCAAGGAACAATAATGTGGCTTCTGATACTTTTGGCTTTCAAGGTGAACATCAGTATATTTGTCAGTCGCAATCTGTACTCCCATATCACCTGGAAATTCATCTACAGGTTCTAGAGAGGAACAAAGAATAGCATGAACTACTCCATACTTGAGCTCAATTCAACGTAGATCATGTGACAATTACAAGATATGATATTTCCATTTATTCTTTTGGTGAGGAAGGGTGTGCTTGTTTGCACTTTTCCTGAAAGTAGCCTACAAGATCCTGGACGGGTATGTGTATTCAGTAGAGACCAACATGTGCTACCCTTATTTCTCTCTACCTCCTGGGTCTTCATCATTTCTTTTTCTTTCTATACATTTCTCTATACATTATCTTGTTTTTTGTTTGTTTTGTTTGCTTGTGTGTATGTGGTTTGTTTTGTTTTGTTTTGTGGATCTTACCCCTTGTACATAAAATAGTGGAAATGTGAGGTGTGCAGAATGGAGGAAGAAAACAATATATCAATGATCAAAAGTTTAATATGGTGATAATTTTTTCTTTTTGAGGTACTGGGGATTGAATCCAGGGGTACTCTACCGCTGAGCTACATCCTTGGCCCTTTTTATTTTATTTTTAAATTTTTAGAGTCTCTCACCAAATTGCTGAGGTTGGCCTCAAATTTGTAACCCTCCTGTCTCAGCTTCCTCACTAGCTGGGATTACAGGCATGTGCTGGTAGTAATTTTTGAATAATTAACTATCGAGCAAAAACAAGCATTAAAATTATTAAGTAGTCTACAAATATTAAAAACCATTGCCTGAGGAACAAAAGGAGTAAAAACAAAAACTATGTTGGCAATTCTTCAGGGTCTGTCCGAAGTTCCTCAGGAGTTCCACAGTCACAGGAAGGCACAGCTGCTCTTGGGTCAATAGATGCTCATCATCTCTGTGTTTCTTGGGCATCTCAGAATGCACACCCCTTCCCACTCCAAGGGCAGATTTTGGATGCATCTTGAGTACTGCTTCTTTATCTCTATTATGCAATTTTTTAAATAGGAAAAGGAGCAGGAAATAAATATTTAATAAATGCCCTGAGCATCTATCTGAATTGAATTCTTTGAAATTCATTTTTTACAGGATTTCTTATCTCTAGTTTTATATTTAATCTTCCAGAAACACCTTCCTCTCCATCTCCTTGAATATCCAAGAACCACCCTATACTTAAGGCCCATTTGAACACAATCTTCTTCATGACTTTGCCTTTGATGCCCAGAGGTTAAAGTCCCTCCCTCTTGTGAACTCTCATAGCTCCTTAATAGTGCCCTTCTTACAGTATCTGTCAGGATCTAGTTTGTGTGCAATATTTCTGGCATGTGCCATCTCCCATGTCAAATGCCAACCCCTGAGGGCCCGTAAGAGCCGAGTTGGCTTCAGCTTTGCACCAGATGGTTTCCAGTAAACAGTAAAATCAACCTGACTTCAAGGCCCAGAGGACAGGATTCCACAAGCTTAGATTCTATGGAAGATTCTAAAAACAATGCAGAGTTTGAGAAGATCATCTTATCACAGAAATGGAGATAAAACAGAATTCTCATTTTTACTTTAATTTTACCTTCTCACCAGAATTACCAGCTCTGATCCTGACGGTGATTGCACAGTTGTTAATCACTGGGCTTTTCCTGTAAAGTGAGCAAGACCCCTTAAAATTTGCCTAAAAACCAAATTATCTCATTTCCCCCAATAAATTAGGTAATAATATAATAATCTTTTCTAATGTAAATACCTATTTCTATTGCTGGTTTAAATTACTCTATCCAGGTTTTTTGAGGGGTTTCTGTTTGTTTGTTTGTTTGTTTGTTTGTTTGTTTTAGTAGCTGTATATTTGGTTTCCAGCTCAAGCTTCTAGGCTGAACTTTATTCTGGGCAAATGAAATTTTACCAAGCTAAAAAATACCAAGAACATTCTCTATTGTTAACCAACTTGTCTTTTTCTTGTCAGTGTTAAAGCTGCACCAGCCTTTAACAAGCACAAGTCAAAGTTGTGACACTAGTTTCTTATTATTGAAGAGGTTTGCTTTGTCTTCAGGGAAATCAGGGGCCCTGTGTTTTTAGGGAGGGCTAATTGAAGACTGGAATTCTTTGTTATTCTAAAATAACTATTGAGTGTGAATTGTAAAAGAAAATGAAGAAGCCTGAAGACCAGCTGGAAAAGTTCAAAAGAGGTCTTTTCATCAAAACCTTAATGACTTTAGTGTCAGGGTTTGAGGACAAAGCATTTGGGAGTGTGGTTATCAGCTGTCAGGCACCTGTTGTGTGGATTTATGGTACAAGCTATGGACTTTGATTCCAATGAGACTAGCTCCTCCAGCATCATAGATGACAAATTTTATTTTAGAAAGGCAGCTAATCACAGGCAAGTAAAAATTTGTCAGGTTTTAAAGTTACTCAATTCCATGTACAATTTCGCATACAGTAGCTGTAGCTATTCACTATTCCCATTTATTGCAGTTTTATGAGGCACTTGAGAGGTGTGTAATAAATGAGTAAATAAGATGGCCTTCCACTCTTTAGGCAAACTACAGGGTTAAATTAGGCAAGATCACAGTTTCAATAAAGGGAGTTACAGTGAGCTACAGCTCAGTTCCTCAAATCCTGTATCACTCTAGCATCAAAAGTGAGTACTGAGATTTTACAAATTCCTATGATTCAGAAGAGTTTTGTCGTATTTACCTCTATTCAGAGTTAAGGTTTATAGACTGAACTTTATATTCTCTAGTTAAACATCTGTTTTAAAACCCCAGTTTTAGAATGGATTTTAAGTTGATATAATATTTAACTTGGGGCATCTCATTGTCTTACAGGGCAAAGTTTCTTGATATTGTTTCTGAATTTCATTTCTAATGAGATCTCAAAGTGGTGGGTGGACATGTGAAATATTGGCAGATTTGTTCAACTGTGTGTCACATAAAATCTTGGATTAACCAGTATTGGGGCTCCTTCCTTCAATTCTGTGTTTTGTCTAAACTTGTGGGCCTTTGGGGAATATTTGAGTTTTAAACAATAGCTATGGTTACTGTGAACTGTATCCCCCACCCCACTGTGCTGTAGAACACTAGAATTTACTCCTACCACCTCACTGTGTTTGGGTAACCCTTATCCAACTTCTTTCCATCCCCAGTTCCCTCCACCCTTCTCAGCTTCTAGTAATGGCATTTAAAAGAATCTTTTTTTTTTTTAATGTTAAGGGAGATGCGCATTGGGTGTATGTATCTAATTATCACACAGTGCCCCACAAATAGGTATAATTAATAGTTTTTAGAAAGAAAGTGATGGGATGTGCAGCTGTAGGTGTTAGGATGGATAAGGAATGGCTTGGGATAGCTTGACAAGTTTGGAATAAAATCTGGGCTCACTGGAACCACAATCAAAATGGACAAAAATGTAGCCTAAAGTTGTTCTCATATGATAATTTGTTTAGAAATCAGACCTGTTTTTAATAGAAGGGAGATCAGTAGAGTAGAACAAGTGGATCGCAGGAGGGAAAGGGAAGGAAATTGAGCAATGAGATTGATCAAATTATGTGCATGTGTGAATATGGCATAATGAATTCCTCTGCTAAATGGAATGCACCAATAAAAATAAATAAATCAAACTGTCTTTGCCTTCACTTAATTGATGAAACATTGACAGTTGTAAAAGAATGGTCACTTTCAATTTCTGTCATAAATTAGTACAGTCAGTAAATTAGGACAATCAAACCATATGAAAGATAATGATTAAGAGCATAATTATGCAGAATAAGCAATACATGAGCAGCTATTGAATTCCAGAGGTGCAGGAGACTTCAGGAAGTTGCTGGGGTAAGATATTTCAAGAGTAGAACTTTGCCGAAGTACATCTTTGGGGCAGGAGAACAAGGTGTCAGAGGTGTAAGGGTAGCACAGTCAGGGCACTGCCAGGATCTTGGCCTGAACACAGAATGAGCAACCTCAAGAGTAATGATCGGGATAGGTCAGGCTGACCCTGGAAATCCACAGAGAAGGGTTGACTTGATGTGTGCAGCAGCTGTAGGGAAATGGGGCTAAGGAGAAAGCAGCACAGGTGGGCTTGGGGAAGATGAAGAGTCGAGCCCTGGGGGTGCAGGGTGGATTTGCGCATGCATTGGGGCAGGGCGAAGTAGGCTGACATTTGTTGAAGGATTCCATCTATGGACCGCATGGTGCTGTATGTGTATGGGTTATCTCACTTGATCCTTGAAGTAAACACAGGAACAGATGGTCCTGATGCTGTGAGTGTAGCTACCTAAAATATGGTATTACACATGGGAAACTGCTTAGTGTTTTAAATGGAAGGGATTTGTGGGCATATCCATTTTTTACTTATTTTTTTAAAATATAAATTGATTTCTGACCAGGAATTTTTTTTGTCAATTTAAGAAGGAAACTCATTCATATTTTGTGAACCTGTTATGCCAAACATTTCCTGGTCCCTGGGTACTCCCAGCTCTGCAGAGGAAAAGCTGTGGATGAGAAGACTTAGAATTCAAGGGCCACTTCTTTTCTTATCTGTTGCCTACTTTGGGGCAACTTTCTTCTCTGGACCTCAGTCTCTTCATCTGGAGAGTCAAATGACATTGCTGCTAACTACCACCTGTAACTATTTCAAGTACACACACGATGCATTGTTTGAAGTGTTTCAACAAGAATCTTTTATTTTTTGTTCAGTGTGCAAATAACATTTTATTGATTTGATGTATCACAATATAGTTAATCTTAAATTTTTCGGGTTTGGGGCTATTGTAGAAAATATGGCAATGAATTATTCCTCACAAATACATTTTACTTCTCCCATATAAGAACTTACAAGATGGAGGGATATGAACATGGTTTTTCTTCTTGTGTGCATTGTCATTTAGCTATCTAAAAGGTTCGTGCTCATTTGCAAGTCAAACAAGAATAAACAGGAAAACCCATTTTCCTACATAATCTCAGCTGGACTAGGTTTTTATTCTTTAGTATGTGTTAATTGGTAACTCAATGTCACTGTACTTTTTATTTTTGAAAAAAATTCTAGAAAAAACAACATATTTGTCTGCTCACTCATTTCCCACTATGTAGATTTGTTTTCACCAGTCTATTAAAGATTTTTCTTTCCCATCTCATTTATTTTTTCTTTACTGTAGCTCTCTTTATGTGAACTAAGAAAAGAAACTAGAATCGAAATTGTGCCTCTAGCCATGTTTATTATTTGGGCTTTTTTCCCCTACTCTTTTCCAGAAAGACTTAAAAGGAATTACTGATGCTTTTGTTTATAAACCTCACTTTACTCTGAAATAATTGGCAGAGATCAAAAGGAGTTTAGGGATAGGTGCGGAGTGATCAGCTGATAACCATTTTTTTTCCTTTCATTTACCCAACGTAGTAGCTTTCACAATAGAAAGATCACACGCAAAGGTTATTTTCTCCTGATAGGCAGCCAGCTTCGTTTTGGTGGGAAGGTGGGAGGAGAAACCCTTATCTTCAGAGAGGAATGGAAGTCAATGAAAAGAGTTGTCTGTTTGCTCTGAGGAGTGGAGGGGAATCTAGTGGAGAGGGGCGGCGGGGAAGGGATATTTGTTTTTCCTTAAGTGGTTATAATGAAAGCCTTCCACCCAATTGCTCGGTGAACCAGAAAAAGGTATTTGTGAAGTTGTGTTTTTAAGAACATCACAAAGGAGCCTTGAGAACCTCTCCGTAGAAAAGCTTGCTCTTCAGCGACACCTTGTGGAAGGTTCATCATCCTGCAACGTGGATATTCGGTTTTAGGATTGAGCTAAATTGCCTCTGTTAGTTGTGTGCTTCTTCACCCTTACCAATTTCCCCCCCTGAAAAAGGATGGCATTTTTGAACAATTATGTCAGCTGTTTTGTGTCTGTGTAATAACCACTGAACAGTAAGCTGTATTTCATGTCGATTTCGAGAGTTGTGTATCAAACCATGCAACTGTATGGATTCTTCAAGTTGTATGCTGGAAATTTTAAGGTCACTCATTCAAGAAAGTATTAATATAGGGTTTTAAATTTTTATTTTCCAGGTGGAAACAAGTTAACCAATCAGCATTTTCGTCTGAATTGGGCATGGATCTCCTTCGAAAAGGAATATTACCTGATCAATGAGGACTCTAAATTTCTCGATGTTGTTCTTAAACGTAGAGGTTACTTGGGAGAAACTTCATTTATAAGTAAGTTTAATTTGCATTTCTGTCTCAAAATCCCATTATTCTAGCAGCAGTTTATAACTTCCCTCCAGTTCACTTCTCTAGTTTAAACATTCAGGGAGATACTGGCATTTCTTTAACTGGTTAAAACAAACAAACAACAAAAAACAAACAAACAAACTGCAGATTTGTATCAAGGGATGTACTTCTTCAAGCCATCAACCTAAATGTGGTTTTTTTCTGATATAAAATAACTTTATAAAATAGGAATGATCACTCATGAGTTAACAACTAAAAACAAATGTCACTAAATCTTAGAATAAGCTTAGGCTTATTCTAAAATTGAAACAACAGTGTTAAACATATGAGAGCTTAATAAATAAGCAAAAAAACTATTCAGTGATTTATTAGGCATGAAAGTGTAGTTTACTATTTATTTGTTGTATTCAAATGTTCCAACTGGTCACTAAAAGTTCTATGAACATCATCAATGTGTTACATAAAAGTTTATGTTGTGAATTTTCTTGGTAACAAATATTAAAGTGTTAATTATTACTCACTTTCTTCTGCTTTATTTTCTTTTAGTAAAACTTAAAGTCAAAAGCAAACGATTATAACTTTTTCAACTCTGATTCAAGTTCAAATTCATTCAAGTGTAAAATAGGGAAAAGTAGATATACTGGTGATTTGAGGCTATAATATAGTGGCACAAAATATTTGATAATGTTTATGAAAATTGGCAGCACCTTAACAATTGTATTATTTTTGGTACTATGTTGTTTATTGACATTTAGGTTGTTAGAATTTATATGGCAAAAGCTTTTCATTAAGTTAGACTATCAACTAAGGAATCTAGGGAAGTATTAGCAAAATAAAAGGGTAGTAACCCTGTTTGTCTTCAGAATGGTTATTTTGAAATTTTACTGGTCCATGAACCCTTAAGTAGTACTCAGTCCTTATCACCAGAAAACCACCCCCTCACACCACCACACCTTTGCCTGGCTGCAACCTCCTGCCCTCCTCATGATTTCCCCTGATGTGTTTTAATACTGGATATTAATTGCTGCTTACTTTAAAAATACTTCTTTTTTTTTAACTTTAGAAAAGGGTTTTCATACTCTGCTTTGTGGATTTCTTGAGGCTGGCTGCGGGGGGACGGGGGGTTGGCACCTGCAGATGTTGGGGCAGCTCTGCTTCCTTCTTTGTTTGCATGTGCTCCCACATGGCTGTCATTTAAACTCTGTGTGGAACCTTCTAGGGTGTAATGAGTGCTTTTATTGCTCTCCCTTTGGGGGCATGTTCTGTCTGCACACACAGGCCCTGCAGAACCTGTCCTACCTGTTGCAGTGAGAGGTTAATCTGTGGGGGAGTTGGGGGGCGGGAAGGTGGTACTGGGGATTGAACCACGGAGTATTTTACCACTGAGCCACATCCCCAACCCTTTTTACTTTTTATTTTGAGATGGGGTCTGGCTAGGTTGCAGAGGCTAGCCTCAAACCTGCAGTCCTTCTGCCTCAAGTCTCACCTATCCGCACCCTGTTGCTGGGATTACAGGCCTGTGCCACTGCACCTGGCAGAGATTAATCTTAACTGTGCTACATGTTAAGAGTATAGCAAATAAATTGTTCAGGATTGGAGGAATGGCGGAGCAGAGCCGCCGCCCACGCCTGCAAGATAGGCAGACCTACGACCGACCAGCGGAGCAGGCCCAGTGGCCTGCCAGCGTGGTAGACACATCGCCCCAATTGGAGGAGGGGCGGAGCAGAGCAGCCTCCTGCACCTGCAAGGTGGGCAGACCTGCGACCGACCGGTGCAGCAGGCCCAGCGCCCCTCTGGCGTGGTAGACACATCGCCCCAATTGGAGGAGTGGCGGATCAGAGCCGCTGCCCGTGCCTGCAAGGTGGGCAGATCTGCGACTGACCAGCGGAACAGGCCCAGTGGCCTGCCGGCGTGGTAGACACATTGCCACAATTGGAGGAAGGTCCCAGCTGCCGCCCACAAGGTAGGCAGACCGCGCGGCCCGGAGAAGGGGCCCGGCGGCTTGCCGGCCTAGTTGAAAGATCACCCCAATTGGAGGAGGGGCACAGCCGCCGCCTGCGCCTGCAAGGTAGGCACACCTGCAACCTGGAGAACAGACCCAGAGGCCTGCAAGCATGGTAGACAGATCATCCCTATTGGAAGAGGGGCCCAGCCGTTGCCCGCAAGGTAGGCAGACCACGCGACCTGGAGAAGGGGCCCAGCAGCCCGCCGGTGAGATAGACAGATCACCCCAATTGGAGGAGGAGCACAGCCGCCGCCCGCCCCTGCAAGGGAGACTTTGCAACTATACAAGAGCAATATAAATATATAGGGGGAAATTCAATAACACAATAGTTTCACCAAGCAGAAAGAAACGCGAGCAGTATGAAAAGACAAGGAAAGAAAGGACCACAAGCAATGCAGGTCAACTCAACTTTAGAAGAAGTAATAGCTGCAGCTGATGGAATGTCAGATAAAGAATTCAGGATTTACATGCTTCAGATGATCTGGAGTCTCAAAGAAGACATTAGACAACAAAATCAGACAATGAAAGATCACTTCGACAATGAGTTACATAAACAAATCCGAGAAGCAAAAGATCAACTATATAGGGAGATAGAGGTTATAAAAAACAAACAAACAGAAATCCTAGAAATGCAGGAAGCAATAAACCAACTTAAAAACTCAAATGAGAATACTACCAGCAGAGTAGAACACTTAGAAGATAGAACATCAGACAATGAAGACAAAGTATTTCAACTTGAAAAGAACATAGACAGCTCAGCGAGACTGTTAAGAAACCATGAGCAGAACATCCAAGAAATTTGGGATAACATAAAGAGACCAAACTTAAGAGTCATTGGGATACAGGAAGGTATAGAGGTCCAAACCAAAGGAATGAGCAATCTGTTCAATGAAATAATAGGAGAAAACTTCCCAGACTTGAAGAATGAGACAGAATCCCAAATCCTAGAAGCCTACAGGACACCAAATGTGCAAAATCATAAGAGATCCACACCTAGACACATTATAATGAAGATGCCCAACATACAGAATAAGGAGAGAATTCTAAAAGCTTCAAGAGAAAGGAAGCAGATTACATTTAGGGGTAAACCAATCAGGATAACAGCTGATCTTTCAACACAGACTCTGAAAGCTAGAAGATCCTGGAACAACATATTTCAAACGCTGAAAGAAAATGGGTTCCAACGAAGAATTGTGTTTCCAGCGAAATTAAGCTTCAGGATGGAAGAGGAAATTAAAACCTTTCACGAAAAACAAAAGTTAAAAGAATTTGCAGCTAGAAAACCATCTCTTCAAAACATCCTCGGCAAAACATTACAGGAAGAGGAAATGGAAAATAACAATGAAAACCAACAGTGGAAGGTAGTATAGTAAAGGGAAAAATAATCAAAGAGGAAAAACAAACCATGTTAAGTAACATAAATAAACAAATATGGCTGGAAGAACAATCCATATCTCAATAATAACCCTAAATGTTAATGGCTTAAACTCACCAATTAAGAGACACAGGCTAGTAGAATGGATAAAAAAAAAAAAAGATCCAACAATATGCTGTCTACAGGAGACGCATTGATAGGAGAAGACATACATAGACTGAAGGTGAAAGGTTGGGAAAAATCATATCACTCATATGGACTTCGGAAACAAGCAGGAGTGTCCATACTCATATCAAATAAAATAGATTTCAAGCCAAAGTTAATCAAAAGGGATAAAGAGGGACACTATATACTGCTCAAGGGAACCATACACCAACAAGACAACAATCATAAATATATATGCTCCAAACAATGGTGCAGCTATGTTCATCAAACAAACTCTTCTCAAGATCAAGAGTCGAATAGACAACCATACAATAATTATGGGAGACTTTAACACACCTCTCTCACCACTGGACAGATCTTCCAAACAAAAGTTGAATAAAGAAACTATAGAACTCAATAATACAATTAATAACCTAGACTTAATTGACATTTATAGAATATACCACCCAACATCAAGCAGTTACACTTTTTTCTCAGCAGCACATGGATCCTTCTCAAAAATAGATCATATATTATGTCACAGGACAACTCTTAGACATTATAAAGGAGTAGAGATAATACCATGCATCTTATCTGATCATAATGGAATGAAACTGGAAATCAACGATAAAAGAAGGAAGGAAAAATCATGCATCACTTGGAGAATGAACAATAGGTTACTGAATGATCAATGGGTTATAGAAGACATCAAGGAGGAAATTAAAAATTTCTTAGAGATAAATGAAAACACAGACACTACATATCGGAATCTATGGGACACAATGAAAGCAGTTCTAAGAGGAAAATTCCTTAAAAAAAGAAAAAACCAACAAATAAATGATCCCACACTTCATCTCAAAATCCTAGAAAAAGAAGAGCAAATCAACAGCAAAAGAAGTAGAAGGCAAGAAATAATTAAAATCAGAGCTGAAATTAATGAAATCGAAACAAAAGAAACAATTGAAAAAATTGACAAAACTAAAAGTTGGTTCTTTGAAAAAATAAATAAAATCGACAGACCCTTAGCCACGCTAAGGAAGAGAAGAAGAGAGAGAACTCAAATTACTAGCATACGGGATGAAAAAGGCAATATCACAACATCCACTTCAGAAATACAGAAGATAATTAGAAATTATTTTGAATCCTTATACTCCAATAAAATAGAAGATAGTGAAGGCATCGATAAATTTCTTAAGTCATATGATCTACCCAGATTGAGTCAGGAGGATATAGACAACCTAAACAGACCAATATCAATAGAGGAAATAGAAGAAGCCATCAAAAGACTACCAACTAAGAAAAGCCCAGGACCGGATGGGTATACAGCAGAGTTTTACAAAACCTTTAAAGAAGAACTAATACCAATACTTTTCAAGATATTCCAGGAAATAGAGAAAGAGGGAGAACTTCCAAATTCATTCTATGAGGCCAACATCACCCTGATTCCTGAACCAGACAAAGACACTTCAAAGAAAGAAAACTACAGACCAATATCTCTAATGAATCTAGATGCAAAAATCCTCAATAAAATTCTGGCGAATCGGATACAAAAACATATCAAAAAAATTGTGCACCATGATCAAGTAGGATTCATCCCTGGGATGCAAGGCTGGTTCAATATACGGAAATCAATAAATGTTATTCACCACATCAATAGACTTAAAGATAAGAACCATATGATCATCTAGATAGATGTTCAAAACATTAGAAAAACTAGGGATAACAGGAACTTACCTCAACATTGTAAAAGCTCTCTATGCTAAGCCTCAGGCTAGCATCATTCTGAACGGAGAAAAATTGAAGGCATTCCCTCTAAAATCTGTAATAAGACAGGGATGCCCTCTCTCACCACTTCTGTTCAACATAGTTCTCGAAACACTGGCCAGAGCAATTAGACAGATGAAAAAAATTAAAGGCATAAAAATAGGAAAAGAAGAACTTAAATTATCACTATTTGCAGGTGACATGATTCTATACCTAGCAGACCCAAAAGGGTCTACAAAGAAACTACTAGAACTAATAAATGAATTCAGCAAAGTGGCAGGATATAAAATCAACACGCATAAATCAAAGGCATTCCTGTATATCAGCGACAAATCCTCTGAAATGGAAATGAGGACAACCACTCCATTCACAATATCCTCAAAAAAAATAAAATACTTGGGAATCAACCTAACAAAAGAGGTGAAAGACTTATACAATGAAAATTACAGAACCCTAAAGAGAGAAATAGAAGAAGATCTTAGAAGATGGAAAAATATACCCTGTTCTTGGATAGGCAGAACTAACATCATCAAAATGGCGATATTACCAAAAGTTCTCTATAGGTTTAATGCAATGCCAATCAAAATCCCAATGGCATTTCTTGTAGAAATAGATAAAGCAATCATGAAATTCATATGGAAAAATAAAAGACCCAGAATAGCAAAAACAACTCTAAGCAGGAAGTGTGAATCAGGCGGTATAGCGATACCAGACTTAAAACTATACTACAGAGCAATAGTAACAAAAACAGCATGGTACTGGTACCAAAACAGGCGGGTGGACCAATGGTACAGAATAGAGGACACAGAAACCAATCCACAAAATTACAACTATCTTATATTTGATAAAGGGGCTAAAAGCATGCAATGGAGGAAGGATAGCATCTTCAACAAATGGTGCTGGGAAAACTGGAAATCCATATGCAACAAAATGAAACTGAATCCCTTTCTCTCGCCATGCACAAAAGTTAATTCAAAATGGATCAAGGAGCTTGATATCAAATCAGAGACACGCTATCTGATAGAAGAAAAAGTTGGCTACGATCTACATACTGTGGGGTCGGGCTCCAAATTCCTCAATAGGACACCCATAGCACAAGAGTTAATAACTAGAATCAACAAATGGGACTTACTCAAACTAAAAAGTTTTTTCTCAGCAAAAGAAACAATAAGAGAGATAAATAGAGAGCCTACATCCTGGGAACAAATCTTTACTCCTCACACTTCAGATAGAGCCCTAATATCCAGAGTATACAAAGAACTCAAAAAATTAGACAATAAGATAACAAATAACCCAGTCAACAAATGGGCCAAGGACCTGAACAGACACTTCTCAGAGGACGACATAAAATCAATCAACAAGTACATGAAAAAATGCTCACCATCTCTAGCAGTCAGAGAAATGCAAATCAAAACCACCCTAAGATACCATCTCACTCCAGTAAGATTGGCAGCCATTATGAAGTCAAACAACAACAAGTGCTGGTGAGGATGTGGGAAAAAGGGTACACTTGTACATTGCTGGTGGGACTGCAAATTGGTGCAGCCAATTTGGAAAGCAGTATGGAGATTTCTTGGAAATCTGGGAATGGAACCACCATTTGACCTAGCTATTCCCCTTCTCGGTCTATTCCCTAAAGACCTAAAAAGAGCATACTACAGGGACACTACTACATCGATGTTCATAGCAGCACAATTCACAATAGCAAGACTGTGGAACCAACCTAGATGCCCTTCAATAGACGAATGGATAAAAAAAAATGTGGCATTTATACACAATGGAGTATTACTCTGCATTAAAAAATGACAAAATCATAGAATTTGCAGGGAAATGGATGGCATTAGAACAGATTATGCTAAGTGAAGCTAGCCAATCCCTAAAAAACAAATGCCAAATGTCTTCTTTGATATAAGGAGAGTAACTAAGAACAGAGTAGGGAGGAAGAGCATGAGAAGAAGATTAACATTAAACAGGGATGAGAGGTGGGAGGGAAAGGGAGAGAGAAGGGAAATTGCATGGAAATGGAAGGAGACCCTCAGGGTTATACAAAATTACATACAAGAGGAAGTGAGGGGAAAGGGAAAAAAAACAAGGGGGAGAAATGAATTACAGTAGATGGGGTAGAGAGAGAAGAGGGGAGGGGAGGGGAGGGGAGGGGAGGGGAGGGGAGGGAAGGGGGGATAGTAGAGGATAGGAAAGGCAGCAGAATACAACAGACACTAGTATGGCAATATGTAAATCAGTGGATGTGTAACCGATGTGATTCTGCAATCTGTATATGGGGTAAAAATGGGAGTTCATAACCCACTTGAATCAAAGTGTGAAATATGATGTGTCAAGAACTATGTAATGTTTTGAACAACCAACAATAAAAATTTTAAAAAATTAAAAAAAATAAATTCTTCAGAAAAGTCACTAAAAAACAGCAACTTAGCAACAGAGCATCTTAGCAATTATTAAGGATATCTGGTTAACATTTGTTTCCACTCCTCTCGAATTTATTTGCTCACAACTGGCCTGTGGGTAGCAGTGAGAAGTTAATACTTGGAAAAGATTTTAAAACTGTCCCTTTGGATTTTTTTCCTCCACTGCCTGTTGTTTGTTTATTTTCCACTTAAGCCCAATGCTAAAATATTTTAAAAGAGTTGTTTTCCAAGTTATTATTTTGTTTCAACGAACTATTATTTCCCTACAAATTATGGTGGCACTGGTGATCCTACAAAAGCTCTAAAGCTTTACTTGGTTAACCTCAGATGATGACTTCGTAAACTGCAGCAATAGTTAGAAAATTCTGTGTGCAGCCCACTTCTGCCATCATTGAAAATGGCACAGCGTTCTTGCTAGGGCCTGGAATGAAAGTCAGATTACCCATTAAGTCCAAGTTTTCTCTTTGGTGAATGTTTTAATGAAATTGACACGGGTTCATTAAAATAGTTTGGAAGTCATAATCTAGAGCTTATATATAATATTAATTAGATTCTAATTACATTATTATGTAACTATGCTACATATCATAAAATTATATTGTATGTTACATACTATATTTAAGTGTTTAGAGGTGTTCCATGTCTGGAATGATGGGACAAAGCAGGATAAATTTCACAATCACAATACTTTTTTCCCCCTCTTTAAATCTTCCTTACCAACTTCTCTAAAATTGTGTCAACATTTAGAAAAAAATATACTTGAAAATTACACTTGATTTGCCTGAGAGGTTCTGATTCAGTACTTAAGGATATATAAGGTACTATTGTGATTTTACAACTTTTCTATGACATTGAATTTGTTCACTGCTTTTTTGATAATATATCCTATGGTTTGAGTCCCTGGCATAGTAATGCTAAAGATCCTGCTGTGATTTAGATAGATAGAGGCTTGGTGATTCTTCAACCTTCCCAGACAGCTGAAATTGACCTTGAGTGAACCATCCAATAAGCCAAGCATACTGCTCATAATAACTGTATCTATTTAGCTCTTTGATCCTGTTCACATAATTTCAAGGAATTATGGTGTGTTCCACAACTAAAAACCTGGCAAGGACCATAGTAAAAAACACTGAATTAGATTCCATTAAGGGTTCCAATTCCATTAAATGTTTAAGAAATATTATAATTTTTATTACCATTTGACCATGAATTAGATTATCAAAGAATTAAAATTAGATTATCAAAGAATTCTTTGTCCCACAGAGTGTTTTTATTGACCTATATTTTCTAGTTAGAATATGAGTTTGTAAGAGTACAGATACTATACAGCATGAGTATGAATTTACTCAGTCTTGTTTTGTATGAAATTCTAATGCAAACTTAGCTCAAAGAGTATATTGAAAAACCATAACTGAGGCAAGAGTAGAACAGAATCATGAACTACCAACACATACAGAAGAACACTTTCATCTGCAGAGCCATACTCAATTGTCCATTTTAGAGAGTCAAGCAGGGTCTACTTTACTCTGCAGGACATTTCCTTAACAAGGAAAGCCTTAATACAAATGAAAACAAAACTAAGAAAATGATACTATGTTTCTGTGCAGGTATTGGCACAAGAGATGGGACAGCAGAAAAGGACAAGGACTTTAAAGGCAAAGCACAGAAGCAAGTGCAGTTCAACCCTGGCCAGACCAGGGCCACTTGGAGAGTGCGTATCCTGAGTGATGGGGAACATGAGCAATCCGAGACCTTCCAGGTGGTTCTCTCGGAGCCTGTGCTGGCTGCCCTGGAGTTCCCTGCAGTGACCACAGTAGAGATTGTTGACCCAGGAGATGGTAAGAGCTTGTGTAATTGCTGGTGGGCTTTTATGACAAAATACTTTATAAAGAAAGTTTAAAATTCAATATTTGCATCTTCTATAGAAGGAATTTTCTGGATTAACAGTTTAATATCTCCAGATTCATTAATGGGAGGAGGAAAACCTTAGAGTAATTAAAGTAAGCTGTATTTTTTCATTTAAGTAAATAAACTATATAGTTTACCACATGTTTTTTTCTGTTATTATGATTCTATCCTTTAGAACCAATATTACTCATCTCATTTTTCTTATTTATTTATTTATTTAATTAATTATTTATAGTTGTAGATGGACAGATTGCCTTTATTTTATTTATTTTCATGTGGGTGCTAAGGATTGAACCCAGTGCCTCACACACGCTAGGCAAGTGCTCTGCTACAGAGCTAAGCCCCAGCCCACTCATCTCCTTTTTCTTGAACTAATTCATCAGTTTTAGAGTCTTTTAGATGTCTTAAAATATCTTTCAAACAAATGATTTAAGAGTTAGACCATTTGGAGATTGATTTTTGCTCCCAAGATTGCATTTAATCATTCAAGTTCCCTTCATTTATTCCACAGCCAAAATTTTTCATTTGGTTGTGGTTTCCATACTTGTTACATAATATGCATCCCACCTACCTGACCCTCTCCCATCTGCAATGAACACAGGGTCTTGAAACATTGCTCTTAATTTCTGATAGATTATGTGTTCTTATCATTGCTCACTCTTGGCTAATGTTGGTAAAAGTGAACCTTAATGCTTTTGTGTGTAACTTGACCTTTTTCTTCCCCTTGCCAAACTTCCACAATCCTGGCTTGTTAGGCAGAAAAAAAAAAAAGAAGAAGAAAGAAAAAAAAGTTTGAATGGCTTTTTTGAGGGCTGGCATTTAGACAAACCTTGTAGAGACTTCTAAAGCTGAAATCCTGTCAGAAGCCAGACATGACTTTTCTTTAAAGTGCCAGCCTACTTTACTTTGTCAGTCAGAACACTCTTAAACGTTCAGCAAAGATATAATCTGCTGAGTACATGAAATGGAGATGCATGTGGAAATCCCTGTGTTAAAAGGCTGAGCATAATTAACGAGAGTGGATAAGAACACAGGAGCTCTGACATGGTTTGTTTAACTAACATCTCTGCCTTTAGTCAAATATGAAGTCCAATTATGTTTATCATTTCCACTCAAGAACAGTTAGCATTTAATTACATTTAATTTTATCTGCATTATCTAGGGCTAAGTCATTAAACTTTCTTCTAGTCCTGAGCTTTGGTATGTACTTCAATATTAAACCTTTTCTCTTTTAAACAGCCCGTGACAGCAATAATACATTTAAACTAATCCATTAGTTAAAGCTAGCGGCCATTTCTGGAGACTTTCTTTGCAAATTTGGTACAATTGCTATACTTTACTTTAAGGAATAGAACATTTTAAACCTATTTCTGCCTTCCTATTTATAAACCCAGAATGACACACTCTACCAGTGATATCTGAGTGGTGGCATATTAAAACACACACACACATACACACACACACACATACACACACACACACATAAACACAATCCCCTATATCATTTCTTCTTAGTATAGGATATATAAAATAAAAGTTTACCATAATTTTATTTATTTAATGATTGTCTAAATTTTTTTGGAATTTTCTAGATCAAATGCAGCCCTTTTCATTTCAAACCATGATTCTCTTTTCATAACTGACAAATGTTCCACAATGCCTGGTATGTTCCGTGTCTTGTTGAAGACTATTGGTCTTCAGATTATAAGACTTTAATTTGATTCCAACTCTATTATTTCTAATTGTATGATCCTAAATCAGAGAGCTTTTATTCAGATTTAGTTTCCTAATGCACAAAACAAAACACACAATGATTCTCTTATTACAGCATTTCTATGAAAGATAAAACAGAATACAAATATTGTTATTCTTAAGATCATAAATCTAATATTAGATTTCATTTTAAGATATTAATAATATTTTTTTCAAACAGAGAATCACTTTCCCAACCTCTTCAAAATTTTTTTGCTGCTTATTATACTTTCTTTCCCAGCTTTTCAAAAGTAAATTAACTTGCCCTAGGAATCATTATGCTTATAAACTCTCTGTCTCTCCTCCCTCCATATATTCACTCTAGAATATACTACAAGACTTTTTTTCCATGCATTAAAAAATGATCCAGTTCACTCTCTTACTGGGAACTACAGCTGAACTCTATCAGAAATGCAAAGACAATAGGATGAAAGTCCTACTCCCAAATACCATAGCAGGTGGGAAAGAGAGCCCTACCAATAGGTGCTTCCAACAGAACATGACATTGCTGAACAGATTCTGGGCCAGGATTGTGGGGGGCAGAAGAGTTTAAGCAACTCCACTTCATTTTATGCTGGGAGCTACTTTTCCTTATTAGTTGATTCATATGAATACATGAAAGTGCATACTTTCTCACAATACTTTACTATCCAATAACTGGTTCAGGTAATGGTAATGATTAAAATTCATCAGGCCCTTATCATTCACCAGAAAGCAAGATTAACACCTTATGTATGCTTTTTCATTTAACCCCCTTTCCCTCACTCCGTTGGAGATGTGTGTTCCATTTTAGGCATTGTACTCCAAGTTTTTAGGAGACTCTTAATTTCACATGTGCCAAGTTTTAAAGCATTTGTTCCCAAATTGTATAACAAAAACAAACTGTTAAACATAAATTCTATATACACACAACATATACATAGTATATGCATATATTCATCTGGCTTCTTACATGCTCATAATTATACATTATAATTCTCTCTATCCATTTATATATTTTTAAATTATGTATTTATGATTTAGACCAAGATCTTAAATGACCATGTGTTTTACTCCATATATCAGCATCCACATCTATTGGAAAAATAACCACCATTGAATGCTTACTTATTTATTTAAATAATCTGAGGCAATACCCAGTGCTTACATGGATGGTTTATAATTCCTCTTATGCCTGCAGATTTCTGTGCCCCCCCAGTTTGAAACCACAGCTCTATAAGCAATAGAGTTAATTCCCCTATCAAAAGTGGCCCAGTCATCAGGTATTCTGCAGCCTCTGTGTAGAAGCACAGCCTGTCTTGAGTGGCAGACATCAGCAAGAGTCTGCTGCAAGTGGCAGCCAATCACAGACCTGAGAGCTTTGGGATGGCATGAACATGATGGAGCAAACTCTTAAAGCTGTGCTCACAGGTGCTACCTACCCCTGCCAATCCGAGAGGACCACCCAGGTGCAGTGCCACTTTTGGAAGGGCTCGGGAAGTCCACATTTTTGTCCAGCACAGACATATTTTTCATTTGAAAATGCAAGACTGAAAAAAGGTTTTTCTGATATTCATTAAACTGCTGTAGGAGCCCTGAAGAAAGAATATACCATTCTGCCATGATAATGAAAATCAACAACTTCCTAGACAAACGGATTCATTCATTTATTGAACATATAAATACATTCAAAATCCTCATAAATAAAGAGAAGAACTAAAATAAGGAAAGAACAGGCTGCTTACCCTCTCTTTGTAATACCTCTTTGTAATACCACAAATGGGGACATTTGTGGCCCCAGAGTTTGCACAAGTGGAAAATTAGCTATTTGTTGTCATGATTTTTACCTCACTCCTTGGTTCTTCTCTAGCCCATTACTGTCATTCCTTATTTTGGTTGGATCCCATCATCTCCTTCTTTTTTTATATGCATACAGAAATTTCCAGTTAGAAGGGGTTTTAAAGTTCATGGAACATTTACCACATTTTCTAAATGAGGACCTGAGAAATAGAGTTATCCCTTATTCTCTGCAGAAGTCAACCAGTTGCAGGCTGTTTGGTTTGGTTTTCTTTGGTATTAGTAGAAATGGGTGTGATTACACTCCATCTGGGGGAACAGAAATTCCACTGAATGGCAACTGAAAGATTGCCGTTGAATGATCCATTTGCCAATGGCAGATCCTCTCTGCCCTCACAAATCACAGCAGGAAGATGTACCGGAATGTCTTTTAGTCGTTTTTGAATGTGCCAAATTTTTTAAAAGCAGTGAACACTCAGTGCTTTTATCCCTGTGCTACGTTTCCCTTTCCTTCCTTGATCTATTATGGCAAATTTTATCGTGTTTTTAGCCAAGTCTGATTGTTCCTTTGTTTGTTTTTTCATCTGTATAGTATAATTGAGCAAAAGGACAGCATGAACATTCTCTTTCAGATAGCTACAACTACTTTATTTGTGAGAACAAAAGTCTTTTTTTGCCTGAGTTGAAGCACAGTCAAGACCTAAAAATAAAAACAATGGTTACAAATCCAAATGTTCATTACAGTACAATCACATTGACTAATAATAAATGCTTTCACTCAATTCTGCTTTATCTTTCAAAATAAAGGGTAATGAAACCTTACTGAAAGTCTAAAAGTTACACGCTTTTATTATCAAAAAGACAAATCCAAGATGTTAATAATAGTGGAATACAAAAGTGGGGGTGTAGGGTTATGTACTAACTTTTCTACTCTTTTTTTAAACCTAAAACTACCAAAAAATAAATCATATTAAATTTTGTAAAAAGTCATTTGCAATCCTATACATGGGAATAACAATTGCTAATGTTGTAGAACATGACTCTGTAGTCATTTTTGTTTGATGACTGGTTGGTTTTTGTTCTTTGTGTGTTTCTTTTTTTTTTTTTTTTTGTACTGGTCTTTGCTTACTTTGCAAGAACTTTGTATTTCTATAATTTAGCCCTTTGATTTTTCCCTCAATGAGTATCTTCAGAAAGACAGCTACAGTTTCAATATAATGTGTGAGATTTACATATATACTTTTATATAATATCCATATGTCATATTTTCTTTATATACTAATATGTATGCTATACTGCTGTACATATGATACTTTATAACTTTGTATGTGTACAATTGCATGTCTATATAAAATTTCTGTGATGGTACTGGGGTATTTTTGGTTTTGGGGTTTGGGGTTTTTTGTTTGTTTGTTTTTTGTTTTTTGTTTTTGGTACTACAGATCGAACCCAGGGGCTCTAACCACTGATACACATCCCATATATCCAGCTCCTTTTTAATACTTTATTTGGAGACAGGGTCTCACTGAGTTGCTTACAGCCTCACTAGGTTGCTGAGGCTGGTTTTGAACTTGGGATCCTCCTGCCCCAACCTCCCAAGCCATTGAGATTACAAGCATGCATCACTGTGCTGGGTCTAACAGTACTTATCTTTGAATTATTCCTCCCAACACTTGTTTCTAGTTTCCCTATACATTCCCCTAGGCCCCTGCTCTCTCCCCCTCTCAGCAATACTTTAAATTCCTCTTTCCTCATCTTAGTTTAGCCTTTTGTTTTCCTGGGATTTGAGTGATACTCTCTGAGTGTTCTCCCTTCAGACAATAGAGCACAGGCTTATGAGCAAGGGTTCGGAGATGGGCTGTCTGGGTTCAACTCCATCAACACCTGCCAACCTAGCCTTCCGGGGATTTCTTCATATCTGTGAGCCTCCTGTCCTCAGAGGTAAAATAATAGTCACAATAGTTCTCCCCTCAAAGGTTGTTGCAAAGATAAAACTAGCCAGTACACGTCAAGTGTTTAGAATAGGGCTTAGCAAACAGTAAGAAGTCGGTGTGGGTTAGCTAATCATTTTTAAAGATAATACGAGAATGACACTTTTAGAAATTTTTCTCCTAAAGAGCTATGCATACTTGAGGCAGCCCGTACATACACTTCTATTGTATATACAAATTGAAGTTGAAAAATAATGTTAACAGAAAAGTTTACCAGGGAAATCTTTCTTCGCCTCCCTGATACCCTTTCCTAGTTTCTCCCACAGATTACACATTTCTATTAGAAGACCTGCACTTGATACTGGGCCTATTTACCCTCTGTCAGATCAACTGTAGGAGGGAATTCCAGAGCTGAGGGCATGATCCAAATTCTCAGTTTTCTTCTTTATTCATCCTTCAACATACTGGCACTGCCAAGAAGTCCTGTCTTGTTTAATCAATGCTGCATGGGTCATGGAGTTTAGGAGGAACCTTAGGTATTAAAGGTGTAAATCTTAAAGGGTTTATGCAATTAAAATCCCACCCATAAAACTTTTTTAAATAACTTGTTTGAAAACAAAATTGGTCAGTATAGGTTAGTATTATGAATATTACATATGATTGACCATGCTTTAGCTCCAACTGTTATACCAAGATACTGGGGGTGTTAACAGACAGTTCTCTTTCACAGTTCTGGAGGCTGGGAGGTCCATAATTAAGGTGCTGGCTGATATGGTTTGTGGTAAGGGTCCCCTCTTTCTGGCTTATAGACGGTTACATTCTTGCTGTATTTGCACTGTATCACTCAGCACTCTTTGTGCACTGATGGAGAGAGATTTCATTCTTGCTCCTCTTATAAGGACATTCACGCCATCCTAGGGCCCCATGACCTCACCTAACCTTATCACTTCCCAAAGGCCCATCTGCACACCACCACACTAGATGTTAGGGTGTCAACACATGAATTTGAAGAGAAACAAACATGCACCCCTTAAAAAAACCCTAGAAAAGATACCAAGCTTTCCATGATATTTCATATTTCATGCCACAAGTGCTGGACCTAAAGTCTGCCAAAACCTAGGTGACGTAGGGCAATTGTACATCTGTTAATGAAAAAAAAACTTTTGAAACTCAATATTTGAGTACTCAAAAAACACACTGAGTGTTTTTTTGCACTAAAGTCAGGATGATTCTATGTTGAAATTTTTAATTGGTAAAATTTTACTTCATAAATGTAGGTGCAGTTCTTGCCCTTAGAAAGACTCATCTTAAAAATAAACTAGATTTTCTCTAGTTGCCACTTTGATCCCATTTAAAGCACTTGAGAGAAATTCTTAGGCCTATTGTCTCCAGTTCCTGTTCTGCCATTACTCCTTCAATATCTCGTCCCTCTCTTCCACTGAAACAGTCCTAGGGAAGATGACCAACTTCTGGAGACTTCTCTTTGCTAAATCTGATAATGAGCTCTCACATCTCAACTGATTCAGCAGCATTTGAAACAAATGGTCTCCCCCTTTTTCTTTCTTTCTTTTTTCTTTGGAGGGATGGATACTGGGAATTGAATTTCAGGGGCACTCCACCACTGAACCACATCCCCAATCTTATTTTGTATTTTATTTAGAGACAGAGTCTCACTGAGTTGCTTAGCGCCTTGCTTTTGCGGAGGCTGGCTTTGAACTCGCAATCCTCCTGCTCAGCCTCCCAAGCAGCTGAGATTATAGGCATGCACCACTGTGCCCAGCTTCCCCCTTTTCCCTGACACACGTTTTGCACTTGACCTCCCCTGTCTTCACTCTCTTGGTTGTCTCCATCACTGCTAGTCCTTATTAGCCTTCTTTGCTCAGTCTCCTGCATGACATCTCAATGCCCTGAAGGGAATCTGTGGACCCATTCCCCTCCTTGTCTATAATCCTTTCCTGTGTGATTTTTTTTTTCTGATTCACTCACTCTGGGCATACCATCAACCTGCCCCCAACTCCCACCTGTGTATTTCCAATCTGGACCTCTCCACTGAAATCCAGGATTATATTCTCAGCAGGGCACTCTGTCATTTCAATGTGGATAATTAAGACACCTTGATTTTAATATGTCCAAAATGGAATTCCAATTTCCCCCCAAATCTGATTCACCTATAGTCTTCCTCCCCTTCGTAAACAGAAATTTCACCTGTCCATTTAGTAAAGACAACCAAATTTGGAGTCATCCTTGGTTCTTCAGGTTCTCTTACATGACATATGTGATTTTTCAGAAAATTCTTTGGGGTCTTCCTTGGTAATCTATCCTCCAGGGTCATAGTGTAACACATCCAGTAACACCTCTAATGTACCTCCTGGTCCAGTCTTCTGTGATTTCCTCCCTGAGTGGTTGCAAAGTCTCCTAACCAAGTTGTTTGCTTCAGTTGCTGGCACTTAGTGGTTATCTCACGGCAGCCAAAACTTATGTTCTGAAAAATATGTTAGCGTACTGTGCCATCACCCCATGGCCAGAGCCCTCCCATGATTCCATTTTGAGAGACTGAATGTGCAGAGAAGGCCATACCACATATGAAAATTCAGCTCTACCAGTGACCTACAGAAGCCAAACCACAACCTCTATACCAATCAGACCAAGGTCATCAGGACTTGACCTGATACCTTCCCTAATTCTTTTCCTTATTTCCAACTATAGACCATCCAGAGAAACCCAAATATGCAGCCCTTCACAATCTCATAGGACACCTTAATTAGTTAGCTTGCTACATCTTTCCTGCCCCACAGCCTGTAACCAGGGCTCACGGGAGATTCCCTTTCCCCTACTAAGCTTTCCCGCTTCTTTGTCCACCTTTGGCTCTCTGTCTAAACACAAGTAAAGGTGGTGGGCTCCATCGTTATTGCAAGTTCTAAATAAACAGCATCTCTTTGCTCTCATAACTTTATTTCCACTCTTATTCACCATAAAAACCAAGGTCCTTCTAATATTCTTGAAGGCTTCCTGTGATCCATCCACCATCCAGCCTGTCACCTTCTCTCTGGTCCTAGGTCTTAATCCTGCCTTCCCCAGTTTGCTCTGGCTGCTTGGCCTCGTGGCTCTTCCTTGTACACACTTGGCACAACCTGGCCGGAAACCCTTTTCACATATCCATTCCTTTGCCTGGAACTGTCATATCTACAGTGTTCTCTCAAAATGGAACCATGGGAGGACTCAGTTCATGGCGGGGGGGGGGGGGGGTGGTGGCACTGTACACTGACATATTTTCAGAACATTAGGGCATCTCATCACTACCTTCCAACCTCAGCTCTAATGTGACTCTATCAGAAACACCTCCTGTGACCTCTATGTATCCTAGAACCCTCCACCCCGACAAGCCCAGCCCCAGCATGCCCTGATACTGGGGAGCACATTTTAGTTACTATATCATATCCTGATGTGATATCTTTTATATATATTTATTTTCTTCCTCCTCCCCATCCCCCAACTATAATGGAAACTCCAGGAGGGCAGGGTTTTTGTTTACTTTTATATCTGCCTTGCTTAATACAGTTCCTGTTGAGTTGGAGTCACTCCATCAATATTTGATAAAAGAAAAATTAGTTATTATATCTTATATTCAGATTATTTAAATATAAGCAATTTGAAAATTAGTGTGTCAGAGTCCCAGGAGAAAATAAATGACAGGCTCAAATAGAATTTAATAAAATTTAATTTAATAGAATTTAGCCTTGTGACTCTTTTACCAAGGTGAAGAAAAGAATCTTTAGATGCCCAGACATAGCAGAGTGCCCCAAGATGAGTGAGGGCTACTGCTCTCACCTATGGGCCAGAGGGGCATGCAGCCAGCTCTGGAAACCTGAGGCGGGCAGGGATAAATGCTGAAACTCACTAGGCTCTCGCCCTCCAAGGCCACTCCTGTGTCCCCCTTTGGCTGACCCACCTGCAAGCTAGAAGTTGAAAAATGAAGCATCATACATTTCATATATTTTCCAGGGTCTGGAAACAGAGCAAGGTGCAGGGTGGACCTCAAGGCCTGTATCCACCATCTTTTATAACCATCCACCAAAGTGGGGCTGACGATTTTAAAAATAGTCACAAAACATCTTGTGTGTGTGTGTGTATGGATATGAGACTTTCAGGGAAACACCCTCCCAATCAAATATAGGGTGCCTGTTTGGGATTTATGATGTCAAACTATGGAACTCAATGGTTTTATAATTTTACATAGTAACTATTTTTTTTAACAATTTTAATTAATTATGTTATTTTTATTATTTAATGTACCTTTTAATTATGTTAAAAGTGAATTGTTGAAACTTATAATAGTACATAAATCTAATTTATATACCACATGCTATGGTTATCCTGCTAGGAAAGGATACTGCAGAAACATTCCATGCAACTGATAAATAGATTTATGAATTCTAAAGGAATTGTTATGTTGAAAAGTGTCAACCAGTGTATTATTATATTTTAAATCATGAATCATCCAAAAGGACCACTCTTAAGAGTGAAAAGAATTAGAGTAGACATTACAAGAGCTGAGTTCTAATCCTGATTCCACCAGGGAGAGTCTTGGCAGGTATTTTCAACTGTGCAAGCCTAGATTCCACTCCCCACCTGCCCCATAAGGTTTGAGGAAATGACTGAGGTCACAAACCTCTCAGATTATACCCCTCCCGGGGAAGGAGAATAAAGTTGGATTTAAAGGAACTCTGTCAGCAGCACTTATTAATTGAGAAATGAGCAATACACTGGAGATAAAAGTCATGTTGGGTTTTGTGTAGATTTAAAACATCAGTGGCCCACAGCCTGCATACATTACAACTCCTTCTTTTCCCCCTCCTCTCTTTAACCCTCACACTATTACTCTAAAAGAATACACGAAAGGAAAAAAAGAATTAGTCACTAGAGAAATTTTAATTTGCACAGGAAAATAAAGCTCAAACAAAATAATCATAGCACCTTGATTGTGTTTTCTCTTCAGAATCAACTGTGTTCATTCCCCAGTCTGAATACTCCATTGAAGAAGATGTGGGCGAGCTGTTCATTCCCATCAGGAGGACAGGAGATGTCAGCCGGGAGTTCATGGTGATCTGTTACACACAGCAAGGTAGAAACTAAACTGAAATAGAACCAAACCATGTAAATAAGCCTCTCTTTAACATGGTGGAGCCATGATATTTTGCCATGAAGGGATTGAAGTTTTTATAATCACAAAAAAAAAGCATTTACTCAGAAGTTGTCTTCCATGTCACACCTCTGAGGATGCCCCAGAGAGCATCTGCTACTTACCGCAGATGTTTCTGACTCCACATGGTCACTTACTATAATTCTCAAGGCTTTTCAGATGACAAGAAACTGAAGCCCATTCAAGCTCTTCAGGTTGAGGGGAGTTATTGTTTAAAACAAGCAAACAAAAAGAAAAAAGCAGCAATGTATATCCAAGGAATATAAACTAACTTAAAACTAGTGTGAAACTCATTTTAAACAATTTCAAAATACTTGTTTTGCTCTTGGACAAGCACCCTATGAAAGGTGATTTATGTCATGCAAAATTAAAATGAATACATGATATTCTTTAATGTACTAGATGCCTTCTGGGAAAGCAGTGGATTTTCTTTTTTGGCACTGGGGATTTAACCCAGGAGTGCTTTAAAACTGAGCTACATTCCCAATCCTTTTTATTTTGAGACAATTGTTGAGGCTGGAATTTACAATCCTCCTGTTTTGGCCTCCTACATTGTTGGGATTATAGGCGTGAGTCACTGAGCCCAGCAAAGCAGACGATTTTCTAAGAATGCAAAAGAAAAAGTCACATATGCATTGATACCTGAGCAGATGTTCCATTAAAATTTTTATTTCTGTATATGAATTTGAAGGCAGTATAGAATAATGATGAAAATAGTCTTTAGAATAAGCTCTGGGCTCTGAGCTCCAGAATAAGTGGTTTAATGTCTGTAAACCTCAGTTACCAAATGTGTAAAACCCAAAATGATAGTTGAGAGGATTAATAGATGTCAAACATTTGAATAGAGGGACTATTAGTTTATAATAGTGTGTTGATCTAAAAGTACATGGACAGGAAAGACAAGAGAAAACACTGGAGATGTATAGGTTTGAGATCACCCTGAAGTTGACTCATGATAGTAGAACAGTCTACAGTTGCTATTGCAATTCTGGGGGTATTGTATATACTAATGACTTTTAAATGACTTCATATACTGCATATGAAACAGTAGTTTCTGGAAATGCCCTGTAACATGTTCTACATAAAACCTCTTGGATTCTCCCCTCCTCCAGGAACAGCGACCGGAACTGTGCCAACCTCCGTGTTGTCTTATTCGGATTACATATCCAGGCCCGAGGACCATACCAGTGTTATTCGCTTTGACAAAGATGAAAGGGAGAAAATGTGTCGGATAGTTGTTATTGATGACTCCTTATATGAGGAAGAGGAAACGTTCCGTGTCCTTTTGAGCATGCCTATGGGTGGGCGAATTGGATCAGAGTTCCCAGGAGCTCAGGTTACAATCCTCCCCGACAAAGATGATGGTAAGTTCTCATTTACCTGCAAATATCAAGCACAACTTTCTAGACAGAAGCATGGAAATCTAAAGCAATCATGGCATGCACATTTATTTTATGCTTGATTCTATAATGGGAATAAGATTCAGTGATGTGGATTGGTTGCCTCAACCAAAGCCTCATTCTTGACTTAATGTTTTTAAAGGGCTGAACAACCTGTATGGTAGTTTTGTTATTGTTGTTTGAATTTTTTTTTGTGGGTTGTTTGTTTGTTTGTTTGGCCCCCATAGAGTTTCTTTGATAATACCATTTACCATTAGGTGATATTACACTTTTAAAATTTCATAGTGAAGAACTGAAGTAGTTTTAATGAACCCAACTTATTTCACTTTGTTTTGCTTGGCTTTTAAAGCTTGTTTTTTTTTTGTAACTTTAATCTTCTCAGCGTTCAAGCCCCTTTTTCAGAGAAACCCATCAGATAAGGCTGTTCAATGAATAACTGGAAAGGTAATGAATATATGGGAAATTAAGTTCCAACAGGCAGTTCCCTGACCCCAAAGATGAAGAGAGGTGGATACACTAGACCACTCTTTGCTGGGAAACTAGCTTACCAGGAAGTCAGACCTTCTAAAAAGTAAAGGAGGTCTTCATCCTCCCAATTGGAGAAATAGTTTGTACTTTCTTGTCAGGAAAGAGAATAAGAGCAAGGATTATAACCAATCTTATAATGAAAGCAAAGAGCAGTGAACAGAGAGAGCAGATCGCCCTGCCCCACCTGGCACTGGACATTTTTCTCATGGGAGCCGAAAGACAAGAAGGAGGAGTCTTTCCACTGGGAGGAGAGTCAAAAGACTTTAATCACAAATCATCTTTAAACCCAGCAAATTGAAAATAATCCACCAGGAATGGTCTCTGCTAGTTAAGAGAAAGGAGAATGTGAGAGGCAGAGGTGGTCAGGGGTCAGTGCTGGATTCTTTGGGCTATCTTGTGCTTTATTTCCCTGTGAGAATAATGCCCTTTACTGAAAAGGGTTAAAAATCCTGATGATAAAATCAGCAATGATTTTATCAGAAGAAGATGGAAGAAAGCCTTGATTCTACCCCCTGGATATGGATAAGCTCCTTATCCATAGATAATAAACTGTATGGATAATATTTTTAAATGTTGCTTTAGTGTATGAGTTTAATAAGAACTTCCATTCTGAATTTGAATAAAGTGTAGGAATTTTATTTCAAATGGAATCAATATTAGAGAAGGCACCAATATTTTGAATGTCAGTCTAAACAGATCTAAGGATTCACACTAAAAGACTACCTACTGCCCAGAGCGCTCTTCACCTATTGATAATCTGTATGGGGACAGGAAGAATTAGGTTTAGTGTAAAAATAGAAAAAGTCTACTTGATGCTTACTTTAGTTCAGTTTGTTTCATTGGCAAAATAATAATAACAATAATAATAATTTCTGTATGGATTGCTACAGGATGCACATGGGAAAAATAATAAAGGTGCACAAATAAACCATTAAACATATATATCACTAAATCTTTATAAGAAAGAAGGTTGATGTCTTTATCCCTTTTTCAAGATAACCCAGTGAAGATTTAGGGAGACAGAGACAGACTCAAATTTGCAAGGCTGGTGTATAACACAGTGGTCTCTGGGCCCCAAATGCATGACCTCTGCTGTCACTCTGCCCTTAAAGTGTCAACCTCATAGTGATCAGGTTGATGATATGGTACCATTAGCTAATACTTGTAAAATATGTCATCATTATCAGTGTTTCATCTGAGCTTTACCAATCCACAGTGTGAATAGGGCAAGTGGCATTTTTAAGTAGGTAGGCATCATCTGGGGTAGCCAAAGCTCAGTGCTCTTCACCCCAGAACACAGGGCCGCTGGATTTTTGCCATGAGTTCAGGGTACCATGTGCTCAACCAGCACTTTGTTAGGCGTTCTCAGCAACATCACGCCGCCTCCTGCATTCGCCCAATCCATACTCAGTAGATCAGGAGTCCTGTGCAGACTGCTCTGTTTTTTTCCATCTGTCTTTTTCCTTCCACTTCTAACAATGCTTTTCTAATTTGGGCAGACCCTCTTCCTTTCAGATGTAGATTATAATAAACTTCTCACAGGCCCCAAAGCCTCAGATCTCTTCTCAGCCAGACCCTGGTTCCCACTGAGACCAATTTCATCTTTCTGAAACTCATACCATTACCATTCCTCTGTACAAAACTCAAAACCATTAACAACAAACTTTACCATCATCCGGACATTAGGCACATTTCACTCCCCCCAATCAAGGCAAGAAAGAAAAAGCAAACAGAATATTGCTTAATCTACTCTGATGGTATAATGGTAGAAAACCTATAAAGTCGTTTTCTAATTAAGAACAATATTTATTAATGTTATTCAATAAATATTGCAATTGTTTTCTTAAAAATACAATGGCCAGTCCAATTGCAGAATAAGGAGAGAGAAAAAGAAAAAGACAGAAATAGAACAAAGAGGGAGGCACAGAGAGAATGAGTCTTATGAGAACAAACCAAAGACAGGCCAAAGAGTAAGACAAGGACATTCCAAGAAATTAAGGGAGAAAAATGAAAGAGCATAATATCCAAAGAGGAAATAAAGAGACAATACAGAAAAAAGAGAGAGAGAGAAAGGAGACAAGAGAAATCCAGTAGCATCTTTGCTCTGGACAAACCACTTCTATGACATCCCAGTACCCATTTGAATGGTTGGTTCCTTTCTCTATAGTTTTTTGAAATGCTATTAACAAAATAAGCCAAATTACAAGCCAGGCACTGCTCTTTGGGTGCTTCATTTTCAATCTTCAGCAACTCGTGATCTTCACCTATGAAATCACCTTGACCTACCAGAAGGAATTATTCCTTGGGCCATGAAACACAGCAGATGGCACAAGACCCAAACCTCTTGCAAATTGATTCATTTACTTCTTACTCATAGGATATTACTTCCTTGAGTATAGTAATTTTGGATTATAAACTCATTTTTAATAGGATTTTATCTCTGGGAAAACTACAACCTAGATTCAGGGGTTAAACCCTTGGAGAAGTTTTGCATTTATAGTAGTAGGGGCCAGACTCTATGTTAATTTTCCTTTTATTTCAGGATTTTCAATGCTACATAGCTTGAAACTTTATTCCCCTCCACAGTCCAGGCATAAATAACAAGCTCCATTAGAAGATGGATTTTTATCCTCACTTGTATACCTCTTTCAGGATTCAGGATTTACATTTGGGGTTTCAGTTGCAAATTCCCACCTTACATCTCCTGTTCCTACGTAGGTAGTGAAATGCAACCTGCTTAGGGTAGCCTCAATATTAACTCATTTACATAGCATTCTGTTGTTTACTGTTCTTTTATTCCGTTTTATTGAAAGTATCCCTTTTTTATTCTAAGACCTACATTTAAAAGAATATTGGTTATGATTGTAGCATATTTTATGGGAAGGTTTCCAAGTATCTATTTCACAATATTGTCATTGTAATTCATTGGAAAAGCTTTTACTGAGTGAAAATGACGCGTCTCTAACACTGTTCTCTAGTGGGGCTCTGGTCTACTCTTGTATGATATTAGGTTGCCATGTGAACTAACAGTTTTTATTTCAGAAACATCAGGGCTAAGCCAAAGATCGCATCCAAACTTTGTTTTTATTTTATTTTTTACTAAGATAAATTTTTCTTAGGAACTTTAACTTCTGCACATAACCCTCTTGGGCACAGTAATTTAATTACTGAGAAAACCCTGCTTTTCTTTTATTATCTTGACAGATATCTAAGTTAAACACAAAATAAGTTGTTTGAAGTCTTATTTTAATCCAATTTGAATGTTTTCCACAATGCATTCTTCATACAGAATTTCAGAATGAAGTTGTCAATGGCCTTAGTAAAATTCCATTGAAAACCAAGTTCTCACGTGAAAAAGACAGCAGTACTTGACAAGGTAGAGGAAACTGAATAGCAACCAAAATAGCTCACTTCTCATTTAGCACCAGGCATCTCTAGTGACTGACACTCAATAGAGGGGAAAAGTCAATAAATTAAATTTGGAACCCATGAATTAAGTAAACAGTCTCAGTACTTCCCCCAATAGCACATCTACAAATATACATTTTAATAAAATAAATTTGAAAAACCCTCCCTTAACCTATTTTCTTTTTTGATGTCTAAGCTGAAAAGGGTCCAGGATCAAGGAAAGGTCCAGTGAATGAGCCAAGCAGCTCAGTGTCCACGTGTGAATTTTCTGTTTAACATTTTCTTGCATGGTATCTTGATTATTCACCCTTTCCTTACCTTGGCTATGATCCCTAAAATTGCATATGCATGAAGAATAAATGCAAAAGTACAAAAAAAAACACAGAAAGCCAAAATTGCCATATTTTTTTCCACCTGGTTTGTCTTTCAATGCAGAAAGGATCTATAAGTAAAAAGAGTGAGTGCACGTCTGCCAAACTGTATCTTTCTTCCCTGGCATTGCTTATCTACTCCTCAACCTAATAGCACACCCTGGTTTTTGTCATTTTAGGGTAGGTCCTTTTTGCTTGCCTGTGGGAAGTCATTCAAACATCTATCATATTCTTGACATGAATAATACAAAGGAAAACATGGAAACAAAAGTATCCCTCCCCTTCTTCTATGGGGTAGAATTACTCTGATGTGTATATTTGGTGCTTTATTTTAAATGAACTCACACTGTAAAAATTTCAACTCCATGTATAACATAGATTTCGCTTTAGAAAAAGAAACCACTTTAAAGATTTTCTGATTGGAGCAAATCATAATATAGAATCTCTGGAGGATGTCACATTGCAGTTTAATAACTACTTATTCAAAAAAATTTTTTGAGAACCTATCACTCACCCATTCTTTCAAGAAATGTGTGTTGAGCATCTTCATACCTGCCCATTGCTAGGTGCTGAGGATATAATAGGAAACAAGAGAACCACAGCCTCTTAACTCCCAGGCCATTCAGACTTTGGGCATATACAGATAAATGAACACACAAACATAAAATAAATGTGACAAGTCATCTACATCTTTCCCAGCCCAGGTTCAGGAAAAGCTTCTTTGAAAATATGTTTTTTTAGCTAGAATTCGAGAACAGTATCGGGATAGTCTGGTGAAAGTGTATTCCTAGGGGAAGACTCGTGAGCACGTGAGCACATGGCTGTGTGGCTGGAATGCATCCATGAGACTGAAAGCTTGTATGGTGAGTAACAAAGAGGAGTTAAGGAAGATGGACAAGGCCCAGTCTTCTCAGGCCCTATTGCCGTGTGAAGGAGTTGTGTTTTGTTCTTAAAACAGAAATAGGACACTACTAAAAGGTTTTAAGTCAAATGAAAAAATTAGACTTGTGTTTTGGAAATATTCTGCTCTGGCAACAGTATATAGAGAATGGCTTGAAGACCTGGGGATGGGGAATGTGGGAGGGGCACAGGTGCTGGGGACAGCAGCTGAAGCAGAGTGGTTGTAGCCAGGGAAGAGACCAGCAAGCAGCCATGAGACAGTGCTGAGAGAGAACATGACATGGTAATTAATTACATGGAAAAACATAGAAAGATGAAGAACAGGACAGACTCAGGGGATGCTCTGGTTTCTAGCTAGGGCAGTAGGATTAAGAGTTGGTCTAGTTTACTGAGAGGGAGAATGGAAGTAGAATCAGATTAGGAACCAAATGTTGAGTTCTTTTAGGCCACAATATTTTGAAGAGCCTGAATGACTTCAAAATATGGGGTGTCAAGTAGGCAAATGAAGATATGGGTCTTCAGAGATCAGGAGTTCTGTGCTAGGCAGAGTGCTATGCTAGAGACATTGCTATAAGTTATCTCTATTAAGGATAAAATGCTTAGGAGACTATATAGTTTGTGTCAGTCAACTTTACATTGCTGTCACAAAACACCTGAGAAAGTCAACTTATAAAAGAGGAAAGATTGATTTTGGCTCACAGTTACAGTTTCAGTTCATGGTTGCCTGGTTACATTGCTTCTGAGCCTGTGGTGATGCAGAACATCATGGCAAGGAGCATGTGGTGGAGCAAAGCTGCTCATCTCATGGCAGCCAGGAAACAGAGAGGGAAAGGAGAGGGTTTGAGTTTCCCAGGATCCCTTCAAATGGCACAACCAGTGTCCTAACTTCCTTCCACTAGGTCTTCACCTCATAAAGGTCGTACCACCTCCCAGTAGGTTACATGCTAGCAACCAAACCTTTTTAGCACATGACCCTTGGGGGCCACTTAAGATCCAAACCATAACAAGATCGCTTAAGAAAATATGCAAAATTGATCCTTACATGACTTATCCCATGAGTAAATTTTATGATTCTCCATTTAAAAGAATATAAAGATGCTGGGGAGTGATATCGGCCAAAATATTGTTATTTTGTGTACATGTATGAATATGTAACAACAAATCCCATCATTGTGTACAGCTATCATGCACCAATAAAATATGTTGAAAGGAAAAAAAAAAGAATGGCTTTCATGAATGCTAAACAGAGAGTGAAAGTGGTGAATAGGAGAGAAGTCCATATGACAGTGTGAGAACCCCTGAAAATGAGGCACTGCTGGGGTGTAGCTCAGTGCTACAGCACTTGCCTAGCAGGTGTGAGACCTGGGTTCAATTCAAAAAAAAAAAAGTAATCTAAGAATCAAACACATTTCAGTGTCGTAGTGTTATGAGATGTTCCTAAACCTGCACCTAGCATGTGACAAGCTGGGTCATTGTCATATCCCTTTTGCTTACTGAAAGCTTTTAACCAGCCTGTGGGGAGATTTTTTTTCTTTTTCACATGTAAGTATGTCACCAACTTTTAAATAGTAGGTAAGATAAACCCACAGTTGATGTTAGAGGAATTTGCTTTGTTGGGAAACTTCATCTTTTATTAACTTCAAGTTTTATTAATGTCTCTAAGTCTCGGTTTCCATAGATTTAAAATGGTTACACTAATTGTACCTATATTGTTTTCAGTTTTTGATATCTAATGGTGACATTTTTGCCTATAATGTACAGAGTTTATAAGTGAAAAAGAACATCACTAGCTGTAAAGTATTAGAAAATTGCTTAAGACCACACAGCTGTAAAATGTTGGATACATGTCCTAAATATAAGTCTATTAAACTCAGGGTCAAAGTGTTTCACCACTACACTATCATGAATCCTGAATGTACTCAAGGGGGTTAAAACTAAAATCTAGAAAAAAAATAGTCCAATTATATGTCAACATTTATCAAGAGGAAGATGTTTCCAAGAGTGGCCAATTTTTTCAATCCCTGAAAATTATGCAATTGGAGTATGGAAAACATTCAATCCTGTTACCCAGCCTGAATGAAGAGTCCCTCTTCCCTTTCCTATGCCTTTAGCTCTGATCTCTGTGTTTCTATGGTAATAGGGATACCAGATGAGAAACACACCGACCGTTCCCTAACTAAAAAGAAATAAATCCCTTGTAATTTGTATCATAGGGCAATCTGAATTTTAAAAAGTTTGACTCTGCAAAGTTAAATTATTCCTCATAAAATTATAAAGTGAGATCTCTGTGTCTGCAGAGCAGAGGACCAAGCCATGGATTGCTAGTGGCTCTTCTTAGGTGCACATGACTGAAAATCTCTACTGGAACCCAGCATTTTCTCTCTGTGTCAGCCTTACAGTAGGAGAGTAAGGCAGGGACTCTAGAAGTACGGAAATGAGTCTTGATAAAATCTGTTAGGTCTTTAAGAAATGAGAAAAAAACTTCATTGTGTTTGGAGAATAGCATGTTCTCCAGCAGCAACATGCCTGACGTGCAAAATACTCTCTGTGCTGATACCCTAAACATCCTGCGTCCCTGTCTTCAGTCCTCGGTATTTCAATAAGGTCACAGCTTAATACCACAATATTAGTTCCTTAAGGCTGCGCCAAGAATATTTCACTAATCTTTGCTGTCAGTCTTTGGAAGTTAATTAAGGCACATTCAAGCTAAATCCATTCTCTGCCTTTGTGTGAAGCCTGCAGGGTTTTTTTTTTTGCTAAAGTGGCTGTCTTCCTTGACCACCCCGGAACAATTACCATGCCCAGTAGAAGCCAGGAACACGTAAAAGACGACATGGTGAGCCCTGTGGTAAATGTACCTTAATTCAGTGTCATTCGGAAGCTTACTGACATCAGAAAAGCTCTCTCAACAGCAGGAGTAGCTTAGAGAAGAAAATGTTTCTAGTGTTAGAAAAATACATCACGGGATAGTGTGTGGGTGAAGCATTTTGTAATTCATTTGTGCAAAGCTGAAAGACCTACTCACCATCTTTTTCCTTCTTAAATGCAATGATTTGCATTAATGTTAGCTTCGATGAAGGAATGCCAGGCCAGTCATTATAAGAAATGGGCAGATTCAATTAAAGCCACAAGGTGACAAAACAGACTTACATTCTGTATTTAGTCTGCCTAAGGTAGAGCAATATTAAATATCAAGAAATGGAAAAAATGAATTTCTAAATGCTCAAAGTACTACTGCATTGCAACCATTTATAGACTAATAGTGTTGATGGTGCCAAAGATTCAATGAAAACCAAAGGATGTTTAGGGAGTTTCTGCCCCATGAAGGCACAGAAGGGGTGACTAAGAGACATTATACCAGTTTTTCCATATGGGAAGGATATTAGATATAGTGATATAGATTCTACATCCTTTTGAAACAAAAATAAAATAAAAACAGTTTATGGGAAAATGTCTTGCCATTTAGAGAAATCTATTCTGAGATCCCGTACCTAGGCAGCAAATATTTGTTTTCCCCCTACTAAGTATAATAAGTAGGGAACACAAACACACTTAGGACATAGGGCAGGATCTCTCAAGACTGAAAAACTATGTAAGACAAAAAAAATAAGTTTATAAAAGGTTAAATGAGAACAATTTATTTTAAACAGAACTTGAAGCCATGAAAAGAACTAAAATGGCAGACTGTGATTAAAAGCAATCACTCTATGAGTCACTATGAGTCAGGGCAGGAACGGATGGAACCGTTAAAAGATGAAAAGGACTTAAATGAATAGAGAATAAAGCCAATTATTCTAAGATTACTTGAGAGAGAGAAAGGCTGCTGGGAGCGGTGGACAATCCCATTTGGCCAGGCTGGTGGGGGGGCGGGGTATTGGGGTATGAACTCAGTGCACTCGACCACTGAGCCACATCCCCAGTCCTTTTTTGTATTTTATTTAGAGACAGGGTCTCACTGAGTTGCTTAGCGACTTGATAAGTTGCTGAGTCTGGCTTTGAATTTGCTATCCTCCTGCCTCAGCCTCTTGATCCACTAGGATCACAGGCTGCACCACCATGCCCAGCTAGGCAATGATTCTTGACCAACTGAGGTTTCTTTTGGGCCAGTCCACCTTTCTTCTCCATCTTCTTCTCCTCAGTTGAAGCATGAATAAATCATCTCATGCTTACAGAAATTTTAGGAAGACCATACAATATGATCTGTATGGAATCACTTTTAAAACAAGTCAAACAAAAGAAAGATAAAGACTCCTTGGCAGTACATGATGGAAAGCAGGACTGACACACTCTGTGGGTGGCTTGAATGAAGAAGGAGGTCTGAATTTATTTGATACAAGAGGGTGAAATAATCAGAGCAGGGTTTGGAGGTTACCAATTGCATAACAATGTAAGTGGACCAAAATTAGAACCAAAAAAGGAACTGGAAGCATGAAGTTACGAATTGAGACTGGATAGGAAATGATCCATTGTTAAGAAAAATCTAACAGAACCAGGACCTCAAGTAGAAAGGAGAAAGGAGAGGAATTTTTTTTAAATGCATATCCAAAAAGTTTGTGCATGGACAGTTCAAATACTGGTACTATGATAGGAGGTTAGAAGAAGAACCAGTCTAGGAAAAGGAAGTTGGAAGAAAATGAGAAGTTCTTTACAAACTTATTGAGGTTGAGCGTCCCGTGGGACTGGGCAATAGAGCTGTATTAATACAGAACTGCATAAGCTGTGGTGTGAGAATTGTAAATTGCATTTCCAGTGGTAATAGTTGAAATTAGAAGGGAACATGACAACTATAAGGAAGGGGAGAAAGGGTGACAGAAGTTAAGTTATCATGCACTAGAATTTCACATATATTTATATTAAATGAAGTATGTGAAGTAGAGTGATAAAAAGTTATTTGAGGCTATTTCTACAAAATATTAGCATACACAATGTATTGCTATGGTAATTATCCATCATTATATGACAAAAAAATTATAGAAATATGCAGGATAGAGTACTTTATTACAGTTGTCAAACAATAAGTATATTTTCAGAGCTTTTAGATAAACTGGATTTAAATGTTGCTTCCTTGAAATATAACTAAAAACAAATGAGTATGGTTTCATTCTCTCATTTTGTAAATCCTTTCAGTTAAATTTAGACCACTTTCTGATAGAATCACTGTATGTTGTCTTTCTAATTGTGATGATTTCAGGAGAGGGATTGCAAAATCACAGTATTCATTCATTTTTATATTGGAAAAAAAAGGCAGAGGGGAATAGACACTTGTGAAAGTGAGGAAGTCTTCTACTAAATATGAGAAGTGTCCAGAGAAGTGAGATTTTTCCAGGTATGACCTTTGGAGGACCTATGGCCCCTCAAGGTCCTAATTCCTAGCCCTCTCTACTTAATTCTGGACATGGATGCAGTGCTTAGAAAAGCAGCCATTAAGGAGAAATAGTTCCATGGTGGCCAGGGGCGCACCAGGCAAAATCAAGACAAAAGATCAAGGGTCAAACTGCTAGAAAAGGGTCATTAGCAATGAGTGTCCCTTTGACTCAACCTCCAAAGGAGACCTTGCTGCTGTGCTGCCTGCTGGGGACTCCCCTGGTTTTCTTGAAACTGTTAATACAATGCTCTGCTTACTCCAGGAGAGGCATTAGGAGCTTTGTTCCACCACACACATGCAGGCTGGCAAGCAGCCACTTGAATCTCTCCCACTAGTTGCAGGAAAACATCTCACCACCATTACCAGAAAAGGCAAAGACTCCAGAGTTCTTTATGAGAACAGCTAGCCGTTTCATATAATTTACCCTGAACAATGACCTTCTTGCCCCCAAGAAAGTGAGCACAGGGGCAGTTCACCCAGACATGAGCTCTCAAATTCTTGGAATGTACATCTGTGGGCATGTGGTCTGCTGGGTTGTCAAGGTTAAGACACTGAATAGGACAATGCCGTTCACAGTATAAAATGAACTCATGTCTTTATTTTTCAGGGCCACGTAGACAACATTTATTTCATGTAATCATAGCTAACATGAGCATCCTCCTAGGCATGCTACACCTTTGACTTGAATTATTTTAACTGGCATGCCCAAGCACACCCATATATTATGAGCAAGTTGCATTATGCCTTTCATCATCTGTGAGTGGTCAGGTAACCAGGAAGGCAGTTTGATTTCAGCATCAGTGCCATTAACCTCTGCAGCCCACCTCTTATTTATACAGGACTTATGTTTATTTAACAAAAACAGCTGCCTTCTGATTCTACACTGTAATACTCAAAAGATGTTATTAGATAATCTAACAGAAAGCCTTATAAGATGAAACAAGGCATATATACTTTTACATGAATACAAAACCTGAACATTATCCTAGAGTAATTAAAATGTTACAGATCTTGGGATAACTTGTTAATGAGCTATTCTGATTCACCTTTTGGCAATTATAATTCCTCCAGGATCATTAGGAGCTTATTAATGTAGTCTGCTACTGTGGTCAAGGAACAGCCTCGATTTTTCCACATCATTTAGCATGCTGTCCAGTGGGAGTGTTTGCCTTTCTGAAGGATTGAGCTGCCTCTATTTTGTCAGGTTCTTTATGTTAAATACTGTCTTGTGTTTGCTTTGTTTTTTTCATAGTAACACTATCTGCCTGATTCTCATCTCTTCCAAACAGGAGAGTGAAATCTGGCCATGTATCTTGTAGACATCAAAGGATAAGTAGTGCTGATTTATTCTCACTAAAACCCTGGAAGCATATCATTAAACATTGATAGAAACCTCAAGAACTCAGTCACCGACAAATTCCATCAGAGTGGCAAAAATCACATAAATCTGAGAAGCCACTTCTCAGACACTAGACTTCAGAATCTGTAAGCTTAAAACTACTGAAAAAAAATATTAATAATAAAAACCAAATGAATAAAATGCATGAAAGGTTGAATAATTTTAGAAGGTCTTCTCTTAAGAATGTTATTGAGAGCATTAGAAAGTTCTAATGATTTGCCAGCAGCAGGGGGTCTGGTGAATCCTGTTTTTGAAATCATAAAATATAAAAAAACAAAATACTGATAAGCCAAAAGCTGCTGCTTCAGAATTTTGGCCTGTATGCCCCAGTGATGCAAGAAAGACCAGATTCTCTGAAATGCTACAGGGGACTTTTAGGGCTGTGATTTCTTATTTAGCAAACCCAGATAATACACTGTGCACCTGTGACCTATTGTTGAAAACATGTGCTCATAATGTCCATTTCTAACAACCAACATCTCAATTTATGGTATTAAAATGAAAAATTAAGAAAAAGTTTTTGAAACGTATACTACCTTCTGATACTGGTGACATATCAAGGTCACTGTAGAGCCGTGAAAACTTGTTAGTTTGTATCCTTATAAAACCCGAAGTAGTTCTCTAACTAGGAGTCCTTAGAGTGTCCCTCCGTGCTCTGTCAATTTTTCTTTCTCTTTTGACAGATTGATGTTGCCTTTCATGAAAAACAGATACGGCTTCACGTTTTCCCTGAGAAGCAGGTCTTTGTTTGTCCCAAAGACTCGACTCTCCTCTTCTTTCTTTATTCCTCATCTATAAATCTTATACATACTGTTTTTGTAAACTATAAATGCTGTTTTTGTAAACAGCCTTTTGTAAAGAACCTTATCCTCCTTAGAATGATACAGGAAACCTTGTCAATGATGGAAAGAGATAGAAGATTGCACAGTAAGGTGCAGAGATAACACCACTTGATAAAACCAGTGAACTACTTTATGCTACAAATAATCACAATAATAATTGATGTTGGAATTATGAAATTTAGCTAAAACTAAAAATGCTCCCTTTCTTTAAGCCATTTCTAACAATTTGAAGTACTTAAAATTATGTATAAAATTTTCCCTTCACACTTTTAGAGAAATAAAGCATCTCTTCATCTTTTCTCTGAGAAACATGACTTGTGCCCTCCATATCCATGGGTTCTGAATCTACAGATTTGACCATCCAAGGATTGAAAATATTTGGGAAAGATTGTATCTCTATTGAATGTATACAGATTATTTTTTTCTTGTCATTAATCACTGAACAATGAAGTATAGCAACTATTTACATAGCATTAACATTGTATTAGGTATTAAGTATTATATTAGGTATATATTAGGTATTAAGTAGCCTATGGAAAGATGTGTATAGGTCATATGCAGACACTTTTCAGTCTATTTTATATGAGGACTGGAGCATCTGAAGATTTTTGTATCCAAGAAAGTCCTGGAATCATGGTTATCAAGAGATCCTCTGAATTCAGTCATTTATTAATTTAAAATACTTGCTGAATATCTCCATTGTCCCAGATACTGTGTTAGGGAAACAGAGACCAAGGATTTCTCCAGTCCTCACTCCACATATTGGCTAGGCCCCAACTAAATGGTAGGCACGCCCTAAGTCACTAAGGATACCACGCTGAATAAGATTAGCTCTGTTGTAGAGGATTTGAACAAGGAGATAGACAAAGAGATGCAACATGGCAAATTATAAGGCCAGGCTCCACATGTGATGGATGGAAGCTTTCAGAGGTCATGCAACTTGGCCTTGGGTTCCAGGAAACTGGCTCCCACACCAAGAACTCAGAAGAGAGGGTCATTCAGATTGGCAGCTTGTAAATTGATGAGCATTGTCACATGTCCCCTTAAGCTGTGACAGTCTCTCTGTTGTGAAGACAACTGTACCATTTGGGTTGAGCCACATCCCGGCACAGATCAGTTAGTCCCTGCAAAGAGAAATAAATGGGATGTAGCTCTTGACTACTGAGTACTTAAAAAAAAATAGAATATAGGCATTGTGGGGAAAATGTTTCCTTTTACACCTTCTAGGCTGAAACAGATCTCAGCTTCAATTTCTCTGAGGGTGTTTCACAAGCAATCAGTTTCACAGTTCCAGGAAACAACTGCAAAGCTAGAGATCTATACCAAAATACCAGCAAGGAGTTCATTCTGTTTTGGGGGAATTTGGTCGGGGTTTTTTTACTTTTTCTTATTAATAATCGCAGTGATTGAGAGGGGTAGTTTTTAGGACCACACTCACTGCCTGGAAAAGTTTCTTTTTTTTTAAAGCTAAACCAAAAACCTAAAATGCCCAAGTCACAGAGTCCTCACAACCCCAGTACTGCAATTTTTTGTCATTAATTTTACCTCACATTTTACCCGTAAATATGAGGTAGAATTACAAATGGTCAAGGTGCTGGCTTTACACCTCTGTGCATGGTCTCCATCTCAATTTATGGAGCAATATTGTCCATATCACACAACAGGGTTGAGAGGTACAGAGATTTGTACCCATTCTCCAGGGAATCCCTGTCCTCCCAACAAATCTAACCTGCGTGTTTTCACTGACATTCATCCAGAATAAATATTTTGAAGTTCTTTAAAGTGTCAGTACCTCTAGATAGTAATAGGTACTGAATTTACATCGTATACTGGAGGACAAACCCTCCATTAGCAGGAGATGTTTGATTAATTCTCTGAGGAAAGCTTCATTACTGTGTTCAAAACATTACATCCCTTGACATTTCTATGAAGAGGGGGACTCCAGCAAACCCTTGTGTTGTAATTATAGAAGACCAGTATTTTAGCTGTGAATGAGAATTGTTTTTGTCTTCTTAAACAGTAAAAGATAAATGATGTAGGCACACAAGTTACCAATGACTCAGAGACTTCAATTCTGAGAGAAATCAAAGTAAGTCAGGGAGGGGTATAAATAGGAGGGAGTAGTTAGTCTTCGCTGTACCCTGGTTTTCCTCCTGTATTTCTAATCTTGGTGGATGCTTCTATTGCTATTGGACTCCTTTCTTTCCTCTCCCACCCCAAATCCATATTCTACCTCCTTTATATCCATGCATATATTAGTTAACTTTTTATTGCTTTGATCCAAATGCCTGAAAAGAACAATTTAGAGGAAGAAAAGTTTATTTTGGCTCATGGTTTCAGAAGTTTCCGTCCATGATGGACCGGCTCCATTGTTCTGGGTCTGAAGGGAGGCAGAACATCATGGCAGAAGGGCCCAGTGGAGGGAGCGTCTAAGCTCATGGCAGTTGGGATGCAGAGAGAGAATTAGAGAGAGGAAGGAGGTGGGGAGAAGACAAGCACTTCCAGAGTACAGCCCCAGTGACCTCCTTCCTCCAACCTGGTCCTACCTCCCAAAAGTCCATCCAGCTATCAGTGGATTAAGTCATCAAGTCCATCAAATGGATTAATCCATTGATGATGTCAGAGCCCTCATGATAGAATCATTGCCTAATAGCCCCACCTCTGAAGCTTGCTGCGTTGAGGACCATGCTTTTAACACATGAGCTTTTGGGGAACATTCCATATCCAAACCATAACAGCATATTTTATCCTTACTTTCCTCCCCCATCTAAACTGCCATCATCTCAGCCAAGCCAGCTTCAAGTCTTGCCATGATTCCTGTACTTTTCTAACTAGTTTCTGTATTTCTGGTTTGCCCAACTTCCCTCCTCCCCAGCCCACTTATCCTCTAGACCCCTAAACAAGCATTTCATCATGTCCTTTTCCTTTCTCAAAATTAAGCTCACCTCTCACTGTTAATTTGTAAGACAAGGTTCTAACCACAATGGCCTTCATGGCCCAATTTCTTTATTCACCCCATCTCCTTCCCCAAGCAGCACAGAACACCATACCAAACTGTGCAGTCCCCAAGCCTACAAGACTGTCTACTCAGCCTGTTTCCACATCTGCACTGCTTCTTATGCTTGCAGATTCCCCACTCTACCTTGTTGCCCTTTTAACTCACATTAATGCCTCAAAATCCAACTGTTAATAATAATGAGTTTTATGTTGTGGTCATCTTCATACTTTTCTTTTAAAAGCAAACACAATTAATGGACAGGGAAGAAATGAAAGGGATGAGAGAAGAACTGAGGGAAAGTGGTTTCATAGAAGCAAAGGGATAAAGGTGCAAGAAGAAAGGTGTGGGCCACTGTACTAAACTCTGCAGAAATAAAGACAAAGTTTTGCAATATGCAGTTGGATTTTGCAAAGAGAAGGGTACTGGTCAACATGGGGAGAGTAATTCTTGAGTGTTTTGGAGGATGAAGTCATTTCTCAGTGAATTTCAAAATCAATGAAAGTTGAGAACACCAAGGTAATGGTGAGAAGCTTTCAAGCTATTATTCAAGTGAAAGAAGAGAGAAATTTTAAGATAGGTGATTTTCATGGAAGACAAAGGGGTAGTAGTATTGGGGAGAATTTTTTATGATGAAGAGAAAAATGAGTGACGAGAGAGATATACATTCTCATAATATAAATAAAGTAGTAAAACTGGGTAGCGTAATCTAAGCAGTTAGACTTATGTAATTCATGGAGAAGCAGAATGTATTCATGCAGCCATACTGCTTGATGTCTAATCCTAGTTCTGTCTTATAAGTAACCATGTGCCTGAGGTTACTAACCCTCCTGAGCTACAATTTCCACTTAATAGCACCTACTTTATAGAACTGTTATGAAGAAGAAGAATTAAGTTAAACAGATGTGAAGCATTTGGAACACAATTATGTTTAGTTGCCACTGTTATTATTTCCAGGACAACTGTGCAATGATGTGTTTGTTTTTTATTTCAACTGGTGGATCTGGAACTCTTTAAAAACAAGGGCTTTTTTCCTATTAGTATTCGCAGCATGAGTGAGTGCCTAACCCCTTACAGAGGTTCAATAAATAGGTGATCAACTGAAGGGTGAATGCATGGAGGCAGGCAGATGGCCAGGTTTTCGTTTCTTAATATTCTTACTGTTACTTACTGTTTTTATAATAAAATTCAGATAAAAATGGAGCTTTACTTATCTCATTTAGTGTGTTTATGAAACATCATCAATATTTCCAAGAACAAGATGTGTTCTTTGTAGCTTACTAGAATTTTCCTCAGTCTTTCCCTGAAAACCATTGGAGGTCCTCCCACCCAAAGGCTGCAGAGAGGCATCATCATTGCTCCAGAAACCTGGGCCTCCTCTGGCTTATATGCAGCTGTTAGAGGAGAAGTGCTAAATAGCTTCATAGTGACACTATATTTATCTCAACACTAATAGCCTTAAATTGGCTTTTAAGTTTCCACATAAAAGCCATCTATTGAGCTGTCCAATTCCATTACCCAGCCTCCTCTTTGAGCTGCCTATTAACCATTTGGCTCACAAGACTCTGCCATGAGCATCCACAGGCCTTCAATTAAGGCTGCATGCTTCATCCTACGAGGTAATATGGCTTTATATTTTTATTTTTTTAACATTACATTTATTCTCTGTAAATTAAATGATTACTAATTTAAGCGGTTATAAATTAAATCATTTAAATGATTAAACAAGGTGGTAGCTTAAGAGCCATATATGTTACTGAGTACATTTTCTTCAAATATAAGAAGTCATATGAAAATCATAACGCCTAAGTTTTTATCATCTTGGTTTATGGTTTCCTTTTTTACAAACAATTTGTAAGACAAGAATGGTTTCCTAAATTCTGTTTTTCCTGGAAAGGAAGCAAACTATCTTCCTTCTACTGAAGAATGCAGAAAATAAGTATGAATGGATTGCATGAGAGATGGCTACAAAGTAGTGCCTACTAATGCTCAAAGACAAATCTATGAGAGGACAAAGGAGTGAGAAGAGACCCAAAGCTCTATCATGAGACTTCACACAGCACAGCTGGATTATCTCCATACTGACCTACAAGATCAAGACCCCATAGGTTGGGTCTCCCAATATCAGGCATTTCATGATGACCACAAGGGGACAGATACTCTGGGTTTGGAGGACAGTGATTTTTCAGTCCTGCACCAGGAAGCAGAGCAGCAGAGCTGTTGGCCACTAAGCAGCAACTCTCATACCAAGGAAGGATCCAGACCCAAAGGGAGCGCACTTCTTTTTCCTTGCCATACAGTAGCTTTAACCGTCCATTCTGGATTCCCTTCCTTGGCTGCCCGCAGGCCCATTTCAAGTGTCAATTGTTAGGCAGTCTGTGGTCAAGATTATTTATTTTTTGAGTGTCAACTTCATGCCTTTGTTCCTGAGACCTCACACAGGTTGTGTTTAACACCTTATTAGTTGTAGCTTTTCTTCCTTCAGCTGTTGGGATTCCCAAATAAATCAGCCTGATGTCAGAGTTTCTGTTGATTCCGAAATCTCACATGATTCACTTTAGTCAGCAGGGACAAACATGCATGGATAGCTTCTGACAGGTGATTTGGAGGCATTGATAATTTTAAATGTACAGAGAGAGTATAGCATAGTTCATGCTTTTTCCCTCTTTGTATGATGGTACACCCTTGTTTTTAAATTAAGAAATGTTCCTCACAACTTAGGAATAGTGACCTGTATAATACATTCTTATTTTCTCTTACATAGAATATAGTATTTCTCCCTTTTCCTTCCAGAACACTCTCTTTATGCATCTTTAAATAGTCTAAAAAAACTAAATATCTAAAACTGTTTACCTGTCTAGATATTTAACTGTTTTCAAAGAAAATACTACTTAATGAAAAAAAGGCATGCATTTTACGGCATTAGCGTTTTACATTGGAATCCTGCAATATCACGTGCTAACTGTGTGATCTTAGACAACTTATTTAACCTTTATGGGTCTCAACTTAATTTTGTTGGTAAACAACAGATACCTCGCAATATTGTTGTGAATCCTAGAGGCGATATAAAAAAAGAAAAAAAAAGATTCTAGAGATCTTGATATGACTTGCAGAGACAAACACTCAAAAATATTGTTATATTATGTTACATTATAATGTAATAATAATTAATAATAATTTCATTGCTATTTCATTAGCTATGGTGTTAATTGGTGTGTTCTCACACACAAGATGAACAAGATGAGCTTCAAAGCTAAATAACTGCATTTTTTTTGATAGTGAGGATTGAACCCAGGGGTACTTAACCACTGAGCCACATCCCCACCCCATTTTTATATTTTATTTAGAGACAGGGTCTCACTGAGTTGCTAAGTGCCTCTCTAAGTTGCTGAGGCTGGCTTTGAACTTGCAATCCTCCCGCCTCAGCCTGGAATTTTGATTAGATAATTTGCAAGCAGTCATAGTTTATGTCCCCACCTATTTTTTTTTTTTTTTTTTTTTTTTTTTTTGATGACCTGTATGCTTCAGCCTCGTGCTTTTTTATTGGAGTTCACAGATGAACAACACATGATTCCTGCCTTCCAGGAGGTTTGTTTAATGAGTGAGAATGTTGTGTGAATGAACCATTTGAAAAGTACAATGTGAGAAGTAGGAGAAGGCAAGACGCCTTTGCAGCCATCAGTTAGAAGTAGGTTATATCTAAGAATGAAAAGCTACAAACTTTGCAAGACCTTGAGACTCTGGGGTAATGATTTTTTTTTTAAGTGCAATGACTATTCATTTCCCTAGATAGCATACTTGTCCTAAACACTGTAAAATGCTGCAGCAAGCTGGTAAAGATGCCAAAACCTGCTAATAGATCAGAAACTTTCTGTTCTTTAATATTTTTTTCCTTAAATCTAATATGCTGAGATTATGTGTAAAGGAGACAATTCTTAAACATTTATTATTATCCCTCACTTTGGTATTACACCAAAGCGAATATTGATTGTTGATAATAGAGACAAACAAACACTATTACATAAAATAGCATCTGGGGTCCCCTTATGCTATTTGTAGGATAGTATGCTAAATAGTGTAATAGAGGAATGGAGACATTAGTGGAAAATATTCTTTTTTTAATAGATTTTATATTCTTTGTGTTAATTTCACTGATTAATTGAGTATAGAACTCATTCCATTTTTTGATGAAACAAGTACATAAATGATGTCTAGAAACTGTAAGAAATACTTGGAATACACAGATTTAGGAAGAAATTTATTTTGCCCACATCAAACAATTTGACTACTTTCCAACAGTGATTCATTCTCAAAAGTTGCTTCTCTGCAAATTTTGTCTTTGCTTTTGTCTTGTAAAATATATAGCACTGACTAATACAGTATTTTTACTAGTCCTCTAAAGTAAATATACTCATAACCTTAAATTCAATTCTGTATATATTAACTCTGCAACAATCTAAAGGATGTCCTCATCTTTCCTCATAAAGAAAAATTAGGAATTTTCTTCTACCCTAAAAGAGGAATCCACAGGTGTGAATAGAGCATGTTAACATACAAATAATCTTACCTAGATAATTTTGAAGAAATATATCACACTAAACTTGGTGCAGTGGCACACATCTGTGATCCCAGTAACTCTGGAGACTGAGACAGGAAGAACGAAAGTTTGAGGTTAGCCTCAGCCACTTAGCAAGGCCCCAAATAACATAGCAAGACCCTGTCTCCAAGTAAAAAATAAAATAAAAATAAAAAGGGCAGGACGTGGTAGTGTACATCTGTAACCCCAGCAGCTTGGGAGGCTGAGGCAAGAGGATCACAGTTCAAAACCAGCCTCACCAATTTAGTAAGGCCCTAAGAAACTTAGCAAGACACTGTGTCAAAATGAGAAAAGGCCGGGGATGTGGCTCAGTGACTAAGCACCCCTGGGCTCAATCCCTGGTACCAAAAAAAAAAAAAAAAGAAAGAAACAAAAAGGCTAGGGTTGTAGCTGAATACTAAAGTACCCCTGGTTCAATCCACACTACCTGTGTGTGTGTTTGTGTGTGTGATACCAGAGTACTAGGAGAGATAGCAAATAAAAGCGAGGAAAATGATTGTTTCTGAGAGATAAGTTGTCAATAGCAAAACAGTGACAATATAAAGAACTTTCACAATGAAAAAGCTGCCAAGCTGAATATTACCTCCTCATCCACCTTGATGTTGCCCTTCATGTGTAATTGAGCACAAAGCATTGTGCTTATTTCTGAAGCCCTTCTTGATTATGATTTTTTAGCCTTCCCTCTCCCACTGCCTTAGCTGAGGACCTCAATACCTGAATCCACTGGACCACACGTTGGTTGAATGGTTCCCAGCCTCTAGTCCTGCTTCAGTCAGTACATTGCATTCCTAGAGTTCTCTTTTCACAAATCAAGTTCCAATCCGGTCTCTTCCAGCTTAAAAATCAGCAATGAGTCTCCTTTTCTTTGTTCTTAGCATGGAGTGCTAGAACTCGCACAGCCTGGTTCTCACCTAAATGTCTTCCCCTGCCATTTCCCCTCAGCTGAGTTCTAGACTCCAGCCACACCACTTTCCATCCCATCAGGTGCTTGTTCAGTCAGCTTTTTCACTGCTGTGACTAAAAACCCAGACCAGAACAATTGTAGAGGGTGAAAAGTTTATTTAGGGCCTCACAGTTTCAGAGGTCTCAGTCCATAGATGGCTGGCTCCATGCCTCGGGGCTCCAGGTGTGGCAGAACAACATGGCAGAAGAGTATGAGGAAAGCAGCTCACATGATTACCAGGAAGCAGAGAGAGAGACTCCACTCTCTAGATACAAAATATATACCCCAAAGGCACACCCCCCAATGATCTACCTCCTCCAGCAACACCCTACCCACCTTCAGTGACCACTCAGTCAATACCATCATGGGATTGACTTGAGGCTTCATAACCCAATCATTTCTCCTCTAAACCTTTTTGCATTGTCACACACACACACAAGAGCTTTTGGGAGACACATCACATCCAAACATAACACCTCTTTTTCCTCCTACCTGAGATGCTTTTCCATTTCACTGCTGTTGGCCAACCCTGCTCAGGATTCAAGGCCCAGCTCACATGTTTTCTTCTCCTGGTTGCTGCTGTGGGGCAGCCTGCCATCTTGGAAACTGGGCTGCAACACCTGTCACCTGAGGCCTAAGCTCTGCTTCTGTGTCCTCCCACACTAACTAAAGGGCAGGCTGCCCTTCTCAGTCTCCAATTTGCATACAGTTCACCTGAGACCCTTTAAAATTTTTTATTCCTTGGAGACTTAAAATACAGATCTGTAAGCACCTAAGGGAAACATTGTCAAAAAGAACAGGTGTTTAGAAAATCATAAACTGCATACCATGGAGTTGAGAAATCACTGAAGAGATCATGACAAGTTTTTCCTTCCCCTCCACGTTTATGAACTATCGAATCATATCGGATAAAAAAAAAATAGTCTTTAAAACAGAAGACAGGGAACAGGACAATGTCTCTTGAATAAAGAACATTCATGAAGCTTCACCACATACTACTAAAAGGTAGAAATTTTTGTTGAATATGACATTTAAATTTTAATTTAAACTTATGTTGACCCTCTAAAAGATCACATCAGAGTTTTGGAGTAAAACTATATTGGTAATAGAATCTCTGATAGCATTATCTTTTTGGAGAACAGCTATATTCTCAACAGAAATCTTGGAAAGTTTCAGTTGTTATCAGCATCCTAAGCATGTACAGGCTTTCCTTTTTTCTCTCTGAAAAAAAAATCATAGTTGGCAAGAAAAAACAATGTCAAATATGCCTTTAAAATGATATATGCTTTTAAACTTTCCCCTTAAATATACATTTGAACTTCAGTTTTTCAACAAGAATTTTGAAAATGCTTTCTGAAGACTAGATTAAAGATCATTCTTAAGAACGTATGTTTATATATTTAAAATATTTCTTGAGGAGAAAAGTAGAAAAGTCTCAGTCAAAATTATTGAAACTAATTTTTTAAAAATATATTACTTATAATAGGAAGTTCATTAGGGTTTTTTTTTTCCTTCTCTGTTTTTCTAATTTGTAAAAATAATAGAGTCAACCTTTAAAAGTTAAATGTACAACAAATGAACCTGTATAAGAAATATATGACTTAGGAGGTGAAATGTCCTCATAATCCCATGCCTAGCCAATCAGCAGTCTGATATATAATCTTTACCGTTTTTGTATGCATCCGTAATATATACATACATTTTTATTAAAATAATCATTTTATGCATGCCATTCTATAACTACTGTTAAAAAATTTTCATCACAGAAAAGTTCAAAAATATAAAAATAACACAGCAAGATATGTCCTCTGTATCAAACTAAGCAATGTTGCTATTTTTCAGAGTTTCTTTAAATATTTTTTATTTGCTTTGTTTGTGCAAGGCACATTCTATCACTGAGCTTCACCCATAGCCTGCTTCAGATCTTTTGAAGGTATCAAGCACAGCACATACAATATTAAGCCCCTCTTAGGATCTTTCAACTGCCATTGTCCCCAAGAGCAGCAGTGATCATAATTAGATATATATTTATTTCAACCCAATTTTTAAAATAAATGGCATTGTATTTTGAAGATCTGGTCATTTTGAGGGATTTAAGTGAATTTTAATTAACCCATTCTGAGTTTTCCCCTTGCTTTGTAAGTATAAATAATATTACATTTAACATGCTTGTTAATGTTTTTGAAAATAAATAAATAAATATATGTACATATATATGTACATATATTTGTATGTATTTGTGGTTATTCTGTAGAGTATATTTCTAATGGCCTAATGGCCTCGTAGTTAAACAGCTGGATTGCACTGCATATACACTTTAAAGTTTTCCAGTTATTACAAAATCTCTGTAAAGTGCATTCCTACCAACAGTATCTGAGGAAGTCTGTTTTCTTATAGAGTTGAACTACTTTGGTTTTGCTTATCTTTTAGAATTTCATTGGTGTCTAATTTTTTTTCCCTGAGTTGTAACACAATTATTTATGTGTAACAATATAGTTTCTCTTCAGACACTTTCATATATATAATATATTATATAATTGGTTATATAATTAGACTTTTTCTTATAGTATTCTTAGAGCTTTTATTCATTTTGAATACTGATCTTTCATTTTAGGGGGCAGGAACATAAGTGCAAACCTTAGACAAATCTTAGGTTTTAACTTTTTATATTCTTATTAAATTGTTCTGTGTCCTCTCTATTTTATGAAAGTGGTGCAAAAAAAACCTACTGTAATTGTAGACTAATCAATGTTCTCCTTTAAGTCTGTCAATTTTCACTTTAACTATTTCAATGCAAAGTCAAGATCATCATATAATTTTGATGGACTGTAGAATTCTTTTCTCTCTAGAATTCTGCATGTGAATTTTTTCTTTGCTTCCCCTCTTTCCTAGCTTCCCATTATTTGGGGAACATTTTCTTTATTCAGAGTTATTTTTATGACTTCTGCCTTCTGTCCTTTCAGTGACAACACTTATAATTTCAACAAAGATATTAACTATGTATCTAAGAAAGTTTGCTCTCTCTCGAGCCTAGCGCAATGGCACATACCTGTAATCCCAGCAGCTCAGGAGGCTGAGGCAGGAGGATCAAGAGTTCAAAGCCAGCCTCAGCAACAGTGAGGTGTTAAGCAACTCACTGAGACCCTGTCTCTAAATAAAATACAAAATCAGGCTGAGGATGATTAAACTCAGTGGTTGAGTGCCCCTGAGTTTAATCCCCAGTATCCTCCCCTCTCCTCCACGCCCCCCCCCCCAAAAAAAAGAAAGATAAGTTTGCTCTCTCAAAAAAGACCATAAATGCAAGATTAAACTCTTGCATTTATAACCTTCTTATTCTTGTCTCAATTTTTAGCTTCAGCATTGAATAGAAAAATATCAATCATAATTATTATTTATGCCTTTTATCAGTAGGTATCAGGTGTACCAGCAAACTTTATTGATTTCTTTGTTTCACATAGTTTCTTGTATCCACCATCCATTGAATTTCTTTTTTTGTATGTGTGCTTTTAGTAATTTTTCAATGTGCATGTTGTGGATGGCTGAACCCTCTTCATCTTTGATACTTGAAAAAAAACACATATTTTACCCTCACTCTTTTTTGAATATTTATTTTTTTGTAGTTGTACACAATAACATTATTTTACTTATATATTTATTTTTATGTGGTGCTGAGGATCGAACCCAGGGCCTTGCACATGTGAGGCGAGCACTTTACCCCTGAGCCATAACCCCAGCCCCTACCCTCACTCTTGAATGGTGTTTTAATTTAGTTTCCTGTGCTACCCCCTCAAGAGTGGATTCACTGCATCTCCAGACTCAGAGAGCAGCGGAACCACGCTCACTTTGCTTCCACTTAGCACAGTGAGGAATTGGAATCCACTTTTAACCCACTTCTTCTGAGCACAGTCTTCCCCTTCCTCATAGAGTATATTAATGATAAAGGGGGAAATTTTCAAAGTTTCTAAAAGGAAAGAAAAGATTGTCTTTAATTTTTCATACAACTTTTGATATTGGTAAAGATAAGTGGAAAATATAAGATACAGTATCCCACAGTTGCCCTTAGCATCAATATCTCAACTAGTTGTTTTTTTTAACCTGGAGATATGTGTGTGTGTTATATGTAATAGCCTATCAGTCTATTCTTTTTTTCATTCTCCTTCTCTTTTTCTTTTTCTTTTCCCCCTGGTGCTGGGAACTAAATCCATTAGTGTTCTACCCCTGAGCTAGCCCAGCCCTTTTTACTTTATTTTGACACAAGTTCTTACTAAATTACCCAGGCTGCCCTTGAACTTGTAATCTTCCTGCCTCAGACTCCTGAGTAGCTGGAATTACAGGGGTGTGCCACACAATTGACCTGGTAGTCTATTTTATGAAAGAACTATATTTTAACCAGCCCCCTTCTGGGGGATTTTGGACTTGTTTCTATGACACCCTAATATGAATGAAAGAAGTACATAAACATTTTGTGTGTGTGTATCCTTGTACATGTATGTTAGCATTTCCGTATGATGGATTTCTTCGTAAAACTTTTCACCATTGAAATCTTGTGGAAACCATTTATCATTATAACTCAGTTCTTTCTTCATAGTTGTTGAGGGTACAGGACTTTATCTAAATATGAATCTTAACTCCAACATTTCCCTGATGTGATACTTTGGGCAAATCTCTTGAACTCCTAAATCCTTGGTTTTCTTATCTTTGAAAAAAAAAAGGATTAATATAGAATATACTCAAAGGGTGGTTGTGAGCCTCAAATAAGATAATTGAATTTAAAACGAGTGTAGCATCTAATAATGAAGTTGCCATTGCTAAAGACGATGAAGTGAGCTAAAGCAACATGCAGATTGCTCATGTAGAGATTTTTTAAAAACTGGTTCTGTACCTGGGTGGAGGCAAGGGGCCTGAGGAATCTGTATCTTCTTGCGTGAGACAAAAACTAACAATAAAGTCCTTTAAAAAAAATCCAGTGCCTGGAGACCTGTGCTAAATATTCTGATGGGATAAATAAGAGGTGAGGGTACTTTTATATCTCCTTGGAATTCCAAAGCACATTCAACATGAGGACCATTGAAGGCAAAGTATTAAAGAAAAAGGGGTAAGGAATGGGGTTCTCTTAGAGTTCGTTGTGGTTCAATTCTCTTTCCCTGTGGACTTCTTCCTGATCCAAAGGGCAGCTTGCAAAGTGATTTTATGGCTAGGACAACCTGTTTCTCTTTGGGAGGCTCCTATGCTTCTGGGTGCTCACTCACCCACCACAGAAACAGACATGTTCACTCTATCAATGGAGTACCTATTGCCAGGTACAGGCAGAGCTAAGTACGGGGAGGACACCAGTGAATAAAGAAAGATTAATGTCACAGGGGACAGGACATGCAATGATAGTGGAAGAGGAGCCAGGGCTTGGATAGGAGGTCAGCGAGCTCTCATAGAAGTGACGTCCCAACAGATTACTCTTGGGAATTAAGCTGTGACTCCTAGGCTAGGCTGGATGAGCAAGAGTTACCCGGATGAGGAGCAGGGAGGAGTGTCACTGATAACAGCCAGGTCTGGGACTGGTACAAGCAGGACATTGGAGACATTGCCTAACCAAGCAGAAAAGGGACAGTAGGTTGAAAAGGTAAACTGAGCCAGATGTTTCAGTGTCTTATAAGCCATGTTAGAAGCTTTTCAGCAAAAGGACTGCCCTGACACCATGTGCTCTGGGGATGGCCATTCCAATTAAGAGCCTGTTTCGTGGTTATTAGGGGAATTCAAATGGCAGGTGATGCTGGCTGCATAGGCATCTAAGTTAGTGGCAGGAAGACAGAAGGACACTAGGGGGTGTGGTGGCACTGACTTGATCAACTCTGTTTTGGAGAAGTTTACCTTGAGGTGCCCTTTGGGATGTGGTTAGGTAGGTGGTGATTCTCAAGGTCAAAGCTCAGAAGAAAGATCTGAGTTGGAGACAGTTTTAGGAGGCTTCTTTGTATTATTTTCAGCCTGAACCAAAAGAAAGCATGAAAGCTTCTATTCGGTTCAGTTCTAAACAAACATGTTAGTCAGATCCACAAAGGTTATTTGACTGATGGTTCATGTACACGTGAGTAAATAAGACTTGGCTCCAGATAGCAATTACTCCAAGAACCTCTTGCTTTCATCTCATGAGACACAGTGTAATTGTAAACATCAATCTAGACACCTTAAAAAAAAAGTTCACTTTTACCCTATGGGAAAAAAACTGAAACTATTTCCCTTTGTTGCAGGTGTGTACACTGCGTGGCTTGCCAAGCCTTCTCTTCTGCCTTTGCAGGAAAAAAATGTGATTGTTTCTGTGCCATGTGGAGTAAACGTATCTCCAACTTTGAAAGTCTTAGTAATGCTTAATGAGCTAATTGCACCCTGGACTTGGAAGTGCAATGCCACAAAGCTTGGAGAGTAGATTTTTTTTTTCTCCCTTTAGGAATTTCACACTTTCACTAGGCCAATTGCAAACCTCCTCTGTACTGATCACATGCATTTTGGACATGACTTATCTTTCCTCTGCAGAAGAAATAAACTTGCATTATGGAGTCTCACCTGAGGGTGAGGGAGTGCTAAGAAATGGCTGTTGATATCATGTAGGTGTGGGCTGCAGGTTGTGTGGCTTTCCCTGATTATCTGCTCATTCCTGGTTATAAATATCAGCTACTGACTGTTTTCCCCAGTAAGTCTGTTAACTTCAATGTAATACAAGGCATAGTGTATATTTAAGAGCAGAATTAGAGAATTAAACAAGTGAACATGCTTTTGCTAACTTACTCTTAAGTTGTCATATGAGTATTTCCATGACTGATCCACAAAAATCTTCAGTTAATGCCTAAAAGAAGCTAATTTCCTAGGTAAAAATAAATAAATAAATAAATAAATACCAAAGAAAGATATGAGTTAAAAATCTTACTCATAAATAATAATTATTTGCTAACACAAGCAATTATTCTGGATTTTTCATAGGTATCCTTCAATCATGGACAGTCTTCACCCATTTATCCTTTTCTTCCTTTTAAACTTGCTTGGCAGCCATTAAAATATTCCAGGAACATCTGGCTGTTTTTCCTGAGTGATGTCTATAACTCAACTCACTGCTTAAAAGATCTGTAGCTCAGGGCTGAAGTTGTGGCTCAGTGGTAGAGAGCTTGCCTGGCATGTGAGAGGTCCTGGGTTTGATCCTCAGCACCACATATAAATAAATAAAAGAAAAAGACCCATTGACAACTAAAAAATATATAGTTTAAAAAAAAAATCTGTACCTCACTGGGCATGGTGGTGCATGCCTGTAATCCCAGCAGCTCAGGAGCCTGAGACTGGAGGATCGCCAGTTCAAAGCCATACTCAGCAAAAGCAACATGCTAAGCAACTCAGTGAGACCCTGTCTCTAAATAAAATACAAAATAGTGCTGAGAGATGTGGCTCAGTGACTGAGTGCCCCTGAGTTCAATCCCCGGTAGCTCATTTATATGCATAAGGTTTTGTCCCAATACAAACAATTATAAACACTATTCAAATGTTAGAGATTTTGAAAAGATATTGAGAATTTGAAATACAAATAATCTGCATAATTCATCTAGATATAAAAGTTCTAATATCCAGTTATTTTATTTTACCCCACCCAAGAAACTAAGTACTTAGGGTATGGGTGTTTTTTTATTTTGTAATTGTCTTATAGGAACTATTTAATTGTATTTTAATCTCATAATAATTAATCACCTCAAACTTGAATGCAATGATTGCAATTTGTGTTTAACCAGTTTTCCAGTCATCCTCAGTGGAGCAGAGACAGAAAGAAATCTTCTAAATAACTTAAGTTGACTGATAATCAAAAACTTCCTTTTAAGGAAGTAAGTAATTAACTTTCCTAACTCGTTCTATTAACTGTTGTTTTAGAACTGAGGGATTTAGGATTAAAACCCTGTTTAGATTACCCCTCCTTCTTTCTGCTGGAGCTAACATTACACCACATAATAGGCAATATGACAATATTGTTTGCATCATTTATGGAACTTATTTATAGCATTGTTATATATGCTGCTCCCCCACCCACCCACACACATGTATATAAAGTACATGTGTCTATTTACGTTAACTATTATCATTACTCTTCACTCTGAATGACCAGTTGGATAAAATTCTCAGAGTATGACATAGGACCTCCCACCACCACCACCATGTATGGATTATGCTTTAAAATTAAAACTTGTTCTAAAGTTGACAAAACAAATCTGAACACACAAATGCAAAAAAAAAAAAAAACCCACACAATTTCTTCTCTGGTAAGTAGCTTCTTTGGTGTTTTATGATTGTACTTCCATGGTTTTATTCCATTCCATTCCTAGTACATATCTGTGAGGAGCAGGCAGATGGGAGGTAACATTATTAAATAGGTGATTGGTCCTTCCTGACTGCCTTTCACAGCTCTATCCCATAACTCAGAAACTTAATCTGTGCAATGCTATGGTTTCCCAGGAATGTAAAGAGATTTAGAGAGCTCACTTTTTGGTTGGAGGTGATTGAGCCTCCATGATAATTATAGAAAGCCTTTGAAAAGACATGCAGATGTGCCTGGTTTGCCATCTGGCCAGAGTAAGCCTTGTCAGGGCTTTCTGTCTTCACCTTTGCCCCCTCCTTAGTGTGAGAAATGTAAGGAATGTATTGGCTTGCAGTCCAAGTCTGCTTTGACTAAGGTGGATAAGATAACACCTTCATCTATACCGCACACTCACTTTCCCTAACAGCAGCCACCTTGGAGGGATGGTAGGGAGGTGGACTATGCTGTAGGCAGATTTATCACCTCCTGAACCAAAATATGCAAACAAAATGTCCAACATTGGTTTGGCATTATTTAAGAATTCAGGGCGACTGTGCTTTTAATCCTACCCACCATGTGAAAAAAAAATGAACAGACTTTTCTAATTTTAATAAAAGTAAATTATTTAGGGCAAGAAAATAAAGAATTCATATTCAACTTGAATAGTGCACAGAGATTTTTTTTTTTTTGTTTCTGCAATGGCTTTTTGAGCCATTGTTGCCAGGTTTTGCTCCATTTTTTTGGGAATTTGGGAATTGGATCAGATTCTCTGGAACATGACAATATCTTTTTAATGACTTTGTGTTCCAAGGAACAGTGATGTGAATTGCCCATCCTTTTAGATACAGTCCTTTCAAATCTCACAAAACTAGAGACAAATGACTAAAATATTCACTTCAAAGGGCTGTTCACTTTATGTGTGTACAATTAATTTTCTTAATGACTTATAAAGTGAGCTCACAAATAGGAAAAGTATAGACTCCACTTTTTTCCAATTTCCTATGTGCCTCTCTGTATTTCAAAATAAGTTCTTAAAAAAAAAAGCTCACAAATTATCTCTCAGTTTTATTCATTAGTCATCTGACTGCTTTATTCCAGACTCCTAACAGCTCTATCACAAAGTAAACTATTGGTCACAGGTAGAATCAGATGGAAAATAATTATTAGATTAGATCAATTCAGACTCATCACCAATCCTGGAAAAAAAGACAAAGTCCCAAAGCATATGCCCTAGTTTAGTAACCCAAGTCACATCATCTTCCTATATAAGGACAAACACTGAAGTCTTGGAATTAGATGGTTTACTCACTGTTTTAGTCAGCTTTTTCACTGCTGTGACCAAAAGACCTGACAAGAACTATTTTAGAGAAGGAAAAGTGTATTGAGGGGCTAATGATTTCAGAGGTCTTGGTCCACAGATGACTGACCCTATTCATCTGGGCCTGAAGTGAGGCAAGAAAGAACATTGCAGAGGAAGTTCATGGTGAAGGAAAGCGCCTGAGAACCTGGAACCAGAAGACAGAGAGAGTCCACTCACCAAGGACAAAATATATACCCCAAAGGCATGTCCCCAATGACCTACCTCCTCCAGTTACACCTACCTGCCTACAGTTACCAACCAGTTAATCCCCATCGGACAATTAATACACTAAATCGGTTAAGACTCCCATCACCCAATCATTGTACCCTAAAAGCTCTTGCATTGTTTCACACATGAGCTTTTAGGGGACACCTCATATATAAACCATGACACTTTAGGAAAGCTTCAGTTGATAGAGAAGATCCCAAAAAAAATACACAGGTACCAGCAATCAGTTCTCCTTAAAGTCCTTGTGGCTGGTGATCACACATATTCAGTCTCTTTGCACCAGTATTTTCTCACCCTATTCATTATAATGGACCCAAATACATTGGATTAAGCCCAAAATCTAATAGATAAAAGACAGAATGCAAGTATAATGTCTCCGGATCAGAGTGGAAATTTGGTAGGAGATGATGAATGCTGGGGCCAGACTTTAAAAACAATCAGTCTTATGTGTTACATTTCATTTCGTTCTTTTTTCCATCTAAGCTTTCAAGAAGTACATTTAGAAGCCATTCATAATCCCAGATAGGGACGACAAACTCATTCTTATGCCTCAAGGTTAAAAAGTTCCATAAAGCACTTTACCGTAAGTATTTTTGTTCGTGAGCCATGGCACTTTTACCTAACAACTGTATGGATGCACAGAATAAAGAGATTTTGCTTACTTAAAGGAAAACTTATGATGATATAAGATGAAGGTAACTCTTCTTTGAAATCGCGTCAGTAGCATTTGATGTGAAAAAGTAAAAATAACAGAAGTGGTTTGTGGTCCATTCCTAACAGAACCCAGCTTCTACTTTGGGAATGTGCAGTACTCTGTGGACGAGAGCTCTGGCCATGTGGAGGTGCAGGTGTGGAGAACAGGTACTGACCTCTCCAGGCCTTCCAGTGTCACAGTGAGATCTCAGAAGACGGATCCTCCTTCTGCAGATGGTGAGAGGTTTCCCATATTAGCTCTTTTGATTGCTCTGCAGCTTTCAACTATCAGGACACAAAATGCTTCACAGCCAGAATGGCTCTGCTCTTACTGAAGCAGTCTGGATGGATGTTTTTTCCTGATATCTTCTCATAGTAGATGAACTTGGGCTTTATTTACTATTGTGGGACATTCAAGGGCCATGAATCAGAGGCTAGGTTAAAAATGAAAGACTCAGAGACTCTGAATTCTATTTTTCTTTCCAAAAACACTTTTTAAAAAATATTTTTATTAGTTGTTGATGAATTTTTTTATTTTATTTATTTGTATGTGGTACTGAGACTCAAACCCAGTGCCTTACACATGCTAGTCTACCACTCTACCGCTGAGCCACAACTCCAGTCCCCCAAAAACACTTTTTAATTTTGTTCTTAATTGACACATAATCATTGTACACTTTTATGGGACACCATGTGATGTTTTGATACATATACAATTGTCCCTTGATATCATGGGGAATTGGTTGCAGGATTCCTCTGTGGCTACCTTAATCTTCAGATGCTCAAATCCCTTTCATGAAATGATACTGTATTTGCATATAATTTACATACATCTTCTGTGTACTTCACGTCTTTATTCTAGAGTACTTATGTCACATCACATGAGTCCTATGTAAATTGTTGGTATATACTAGTGTTTAGGGGATAATGGTTAGAAAAAAAGAGTCTGTACGTGTTCAGTCCAGATGCCACCATTGTTAACCCATGTGTGAGCACATAATGGTGACTCAAGGTGAAGATGCCCCAACAATGCAGAAGAGAGACTGCAGAGTGGTGAAAGTGGGAGGCCATGTAAGGTGCATCTACATGTCACCTCACTTGTAGGATTCAGCCTAGTGCTTGGAATGTGGCAAATTCAAATTTCACTTATTGTAACTTTCTGAAAATTTTTTCCACATTTTTTCTTGGTGCATCATAATTGTACATAATGATGGGATATGTTGTTACGTATTTGTACGTGCACACATATAACAATATAATTTGGCCAATATCACTCCACAGCAATTCCCAACCCCAGATTCCTTTCTTCTACTGATCTTCCTTTGATTTTCATGAGATTTCCTGCCCCCTCCATCTTTAATTTACTTTTTCTTCTTTAGCTTGCACATGAGAGAAAACATATGGCCTTGACCTTCTGAGTGTGGTTTATTTTGATTAAAATAATGGTTCTAGTTCCATCCGTTTTCCTGAAAATGACATAATTTCTTTTTTTTTTCTTTATGGCTGAATAAAACTTAATTGTGTATATATACCACATTTTTTTAATCCATTCATCTATTGATGGACACTTACGCTGGTTCCATAGATTGGTTATTGTGAACTGGGATGCTATAAACATGGGTAGACAGGACCCCTAAATCTCAGGAAATAGTACAAAGAGTTGTTAAATGGGATGGCATCAAATTAAAAAGCTTCTGCACAGCGAAGGAAACAATTAGGGACGTGAAGAGAAAACCTACATAATCAGAGAAAATCTTTGCTAGCTACTCTTCCGACAGGATTAATATCTAAAATATATAAAGAACTCAAAATTTTACACAAAAAATCAAATAACCCAATTAATAAATAGGCAAATTAATTAATTAGATCCTTCTCAAAAGAAGAAATGTAATTGGCCAACAAGTATATGAAAAAATGACCAACACCTTTAGCAGTTTGGGAAACACAATGCAAAACTATACTGAAATTTTTATCTCACTCCAGTCAAAATGGCAGTCATCAAGAGCACAAATAATAGACCTGCGCAGGACCTAGGCCCAGAGTAGGCCCGAGTCCATCCTGCCACGGGCAGACTCCTGCTGGAGCTCAAGCTCCAGCACGGGACTGCCTCCGCCCACCTGCACAGGACCCAGGCCCAGGGCAGGTCCCACTCTGCCACATACCCCCCAAACCTGGAAGCTCAGACCTAACGCACTTCCATTTTGGGACACTGCAGACATCGCCATAGACTTCCCCACGCAGTAGCCTCTACCTTTGGACAACAGGGTCTAGAAACAGCTGCATCTTGGAGCAGGCATTCCAAAGACAGTATAAGGCCCATCCTTTCATCTTTCACCATCTCTGAAAGACATTGCATCCATCTTAGGACACCTCCACTGCTGTCTTGAGATACCTCCACTTATTGCTGCCACCAACTTTAGTTGAAGTAGCATACATCGAGGGACCCCTGCAGGGTCTGGAAGTCCAACATCAAGGTGAGGTACAAATAATCTGCACAGATACCACAAGATGATAGGGTAGAAACTGTAATATCTCAGATCCACACTGCAAGAAAGGAAGACACATAAACAACATGAAAAAACAAGGGAGGAAAGTGCCCCAAACAAACCAGGATACTACAGTGACAGAATCTACGGACAGTGAAGTTGATAAAATTTCAGAGAAAGAGTTCAGAAGGTTCATAATTAAAATGATCTGTGAGTTAAAGAATTAAATGAGCAAATACAGGCAAAAATTGATCACTCCAACAAAGAGATAGGAGAGCAAATATAGGACACCATTGATCACACCAACAAAGAGATAAAGGAGCAAATAGAGGTAGCAGAAGATTACTTCAAGAAAGAGATACTCTAAAAAAAAATTCAGAAATCCTTGAAATTAAGGAAACAATAAACCAAATAAAAAACTCAATAGAAAGTATCACCAACAGACTAGATCACTTGGAAGACAGACCATCAGATAATGAAGACAAAGTATATAATCTGGAAAATAAAGTTGACCACACAGTGAATATAGTAAGAAACCATAAACAGAACATCCAAGAATTATGGAATAGCATCAAAAGACCAAATCTAAGTTATTGGGATAGAGGAAGTCACAGAGTTTCAAACCAAAGAAATGCACAATCTCTTTTATGAGATAATATCAGAAAATTTCCCAAGCATGAAGAATGAATTGGAAAATTAAATACAAAAGGCTTACAGGACACCAAATGTACAAATTTACAATAGATCTACACCAAGACACATTATAATGAAAATGCCTAGCATACAGAATAAGGATAGAATCTTAAAAGCCGCAAGAGGAATCAGATCACATATAGGGGGAGACCAATTTGTATCTCAGCAGATTTTTCAACCCAGATCCTCAAAGCTAGGAGATGATGGAACAACATACACCACGCTCTGAAAGAAAATGGATGCCAACCAAGAATCTTATATCCAGCAAAATTAAGCCTTAGATTTGATGATGAAATAAAAACCTTTCATGATAGACAAAAGTTAAAAGAATTTACAACTAGAAAGCCTGCACTACAGAATATCCTCAGGAAAATATTCAATGAAGAGGAAATGAAAAATAATGATGAAAATCAGCAGAGAGAGGTATTAAACTAATCAAAGGAGAAACCAAGTTAAATATCAAAAATAAACAAAAATGGCTGGGAATACAAATCATATCTCAATAATAACCCTGAATGTTAATGGCCTAAGCTCACCAATCAAAAGACATAGACTAGCAGATTGGATTAAAAAAAAAAAAAAGACCAACAATTTGCTGCCTGCAAGAGACTCATCTCATAGGGAAAGACATCCACAGACTGAAGGTGAAATGTTGGAAAAAAATCACAGCACTCACATAGACTGAGGAAGCAAGCAGGGGTCTCCGTACTCATATCAAGTAGACTTCAAGATAAAGTTAATCAAAAGGGATAAAGGAGGACCCTACATACTGCTCAAGGGAACTATACACCAATTATAAATATATATGCCCCAAACAATGAAACATCTGCTTTCATCAAACAAACTCTTCTCAAATTCAAGAGTCAAATAGACCACAACACAATAATTCTGGGTGACTTTAACACACCTCTTTCACCACTGGATAGATCTTCCAAACAAAAGCTGAACAAAGAAACTATAGAACTCAATAATACAATCAATAACTTAGACTTAACTGACATATATAGAATATTTCATCCTTCAACGAGTGAATACACATTCTTCTCAGCAGCATCTGGATCCTTCTCTAAAGAAGACCATATATTATGCCTCTAAGCAACTCTTAGCAGATACAAAAAAAGTAGAGATACTACCCTGCATTTTGTCAGATCATAATGGAATGAAATTAGAAATCAATGACAAAATAAAAAACAAAAGCTACTCCAATACCTGGAGACTAAATAATATGCTAATGAATGAACAATGGGTTGCAAAAGACCTCAAGGAAGAGATTTAAAAATTCCTAGAGGTAAATGAGAACACAGATACAACATACTGAAATCGCTGGGACACTATGAAGGCAGTACTAACAGGAAAGTTCATTGCATGGAGTTCATTCCTTCAAAGAAGAAAAAGTCAACAAATAAATGACCTAACATTACATCTCAAAGCCCTAGAAAAAGAAAAACAAACCAACACCAAAATTAGTGGAAAACAGGAAATAATTAAAATCAGAGCTGAAATCAATGAAACTGAAACAAAAGAAACAATTGAAAAAGTTGGTTCTTTGAAAAAATAAATAAAATTGACAAACCCTTAGCCATGCTAATGAAGAGAAGGAGAGGAAAAACTGAAATCACTAACATATGTGATGAAAAAGGAAATATCACAACAGACACTACAGAAATATAGGAGATAATTAGAAATTATTTTGAAAACTTGTACTCCAATAAAATAGAAAATATCAAAGGCATCAACAAATTCCAGAGGCATAGGAGTTACCCAAATTGAATCAGGATGATATACACAATTTAAACAGATCAGTTTCAAGCAAGGAAATAAAAGATGCCATCAGAAGCCTACCAAACAAGAAAATCCCAGGACAAGATGGATACACATCTGATATCTACAAGACCTATAAAGGAGAACTAATACCTATACTCTACAAATTATTTCATAAAATAGAAAAAGAGAGCACAATTCCAAACTCATTCTATGAGGCCAGTATTACCCTGATTCCAGAACCAAGCAAAGATACCAAAGACAGAGAACATCAAACCTATATCTCTAATGAACATAGGTGCAAAAATTCTGAATAAGATTCTGGCAAATTGAATACAAAAACATATCAAAAAAGAGTGCACAACGATCAAGTGGGGTTCATCCCAGGGATGCAAGGTTGGTTCAACATTCGAACCTAAAAGACCCAAAAAATTCCACCAGAAAACTTGTAGAACTAATAAATTAATTCAGCAAATTAGCAGGATATAAAATCAACACCCATAAATCAAAGGCATTTCTGTATGTCAGTGACAAATCCTCTGAAACGGAAACAAGGAAAACCAGCCCATTTACAATAGCCTCAAAATAAAAAAAATACTAGGGACTCAACAAAAGAGGTGAAAGACCTCTACAACAAAAAACTACAGGACATTAAAGAAAGAAATAAAAGAAGACCTTAGAAGATGGAAAGATCTACCTTGCTCTTGGATAGGCAAAATTAATATTGTCAAAATGACCATACTACCAAAAGTACTATACAGATTTAATGCAATTCCAATCAAAATCCTAATGACATTCCTCATAGAAATAGAAAAAGAAGTCATGAAATTCATCTGGAAAAATAAGAGACCCAGAATAGCTAAAACAGTCCTTAGTAAGAAGAATGAAGTAGGTGGCATCAGTATATCAGACCTTAAACTATACTACAGAGCAATAGTAACAAAAACAACATGGTATTGGCACCAAAATAGACTTGTAGCCCAATGGTACAGAGTAGAGGACAGAGAGACAAACCCACATATATACAGTTATATATAATATATTATATTATACATATAATATAATATATATGTATATTAGACAAAAATATACATTGCAGAAAAGAGAGCCTCTTCAACAAATGGTGCTGGGAAAACTGGAAATCCATATGCAACAATGTGAAATTAAACCCTTATCTCTCACCATGCACAAAAATCAACTCAAAGTGGATCAAGGACCTAGAAATTAAACCAGAGACACTGCACCTAATAGAAGAAAACTTAGGCCCAAATCTCCATCATGTGGGATTAGACCCTGACTTCCTTAATAAGACTCCTATAGTGCAAGAGCCAAAATCAAGAATCAATAAATGGGATGGATTCAAACTAAAAAGCTGCTTCTCAGCAACAGAAACAATCAGTGAGGTGAATAGAGAGCCTACATTTGGGGAGCAAATTTTTACCACATGCACATCAGATGGAGCACTATTCTCCAGGATATATAAAGAACTCAAGAAGTTTAACACCAAAAAAACAAATAACTCAATCAATAAATGGGCCAAGGAACTGAACAGACATTTCTCAGAAGTTGATATACAATTAATTAATCAACAAATATGTGAAAAAATGTTCAACAATCTCTAGCAATTAGAGAATGCAAATCAAAACTACTATAAGATTTCATCTCACTCCAGTCAGAATGGCAGCTATTAAGAATACAAACAACAGTAAGTGTTGGTGAGGATGTGGGGAAAAAGGCACTCTCATACATTGCTAGTGGGACTGCAAATTGATGCAGCCAATATGGAAAGGAGTATGGAGATTCCTTGGAAATCTGGGAATGGATCCACCATTTGACCCAGCTATACCTCTCCTAGGTTTATACCCAAAGGAATTAAAAACAGCATACTACAGGGACACAGCCACATCAATGTTTCTAGAAGCACAATTCACAATAGCTAAACTGTGGAACCAACCTAGATGCCCTTTGTTTGATGATGGATAATGAAAATGTATTATATATACACAATGGAATACTGTTCAGCATTAAAAGAGAATAAAATCATGGCATTTGCAGGTAAATGGATGGAGTTGGAGAATATTATGCTAAGTGAAGTTAGCCAATCCCAAAAATGCCAAATGTTTTCTCTGATATTAAGGATGCTGATTCATAATGGGGTTGGGGGAGATCATGGATGTATTAGATAAAATCTAGATAGAGCAAAGGGGAGGGAGAGGAAGGGTGAGATCATAGGGGTAAGAAAGGCAGTGGAATGAGATGGACATCATTACCCTAAGTACATGTATGAAGACAAGAATGGTGTGATTACTTTGTGTACAACCAGAGATATGAAAAATTGTGCTCTATATGTATAATATGAATTGCAATGCATTCTACTGTCATACAAATTAGAATTTTAAAAAAGAAAATGAATAATAAATGCTGGAGAGGATGTAGAAAAAAAGTAACACTCTTACACTGTTGGCGAGACTGTAAATTAGTACAACTACTATGTAATTCGGTATGGAGCATCCTCAAAAGACAAGGCATAGAACCACACTATGACCCAGCTATACTACTCCTCAGTATTTTTCCTAAAGAATTAAAGTCGTAATACTACAGTGATACATGCATGCCCACATTTGACTTCACAATAGCCAAACAGTGATATTCTAAATTCTAATGCCTATGTTCGCATGAGCTGATTTTCCATATATGGGAAATCTAACATGGTTGAATGTTGTTAAGTTACATGCACAACAGTAATGCTGACTACCCTCAAAGAAATCTGAAGACATGTCATGCATCTTAATTTGACTTCCTCCTTATTTTAACCAAGTGTCCACAGAAGTACATAAGACCCAAATTCTTTTTCATACTTCATTGTACAAACTGTCCCAGCTACCACATGCTTCTCTCTTATTCTGAGATCTATATCCCAAAAAGCTGATCATAAATTTAGGGCAAGCATAGGGTTCAAGATTTTCTTTTTTTTTTTAAAGTTGTTGATAGACATTTATTTATTTATATACGGTGCTGAGAACCAAACCCAGTCCCACATATATGCCAGGCAAGTGCACTACTGCTGAGCCCCAGCCCCAGCCCCTTTCTTTTTTCTAGTCAACCAACAATACAAAGTCTCGCATATACATAGATTCATCATTGTGTTAGGAATGTGTGAACTGTGCACACATATGTCATATACACATCACATATTCATGAATGCCATTTTCAAAAGTCAACTAAGTTTTATCTTTTTCAATGCATTGGAACTAGTGTGGGGCTTTGCATACTGCAAGTATTCAGTAAACAGTTGTTTAGCCAATTTTTTATTTATTTTTTTTCAAATTTTTTATTTTTGAAAGGAAATTTCAAATCAGAATCTGGAGAGAGGGAAAGACAAATGAGAATAAAATGTAAGAAATGGAGGCAAAGAAAATAGAAAAAGAATTACAAGGAGATACAATTTTTTTGTTGTTTTATTTTATTTCAGTTTTGATTTTTGTTTTTGGCACTGGGGATGTAACCCAGGACCTCGTGCATGCTAAGCTACAACCCCTGCCCCAGGAAATAAAGAAAAGTCTTGAAATTAATTAAAGACAAATACTCTTAGAAAGTTACACATTTGGAGGTAAAGTAGGTACAAAATGAGAGTTAGAACAGCAAAAAGTATGAAAACAGAAGCAATAATGCTGAATTACTTTCCTCTAGTTTTAAATATTTATAGATGTAGTGGCTAAAGATTAAGAGATAGTTTCATTTTTAGCTACTTTATATTTTTTTAATATTTATTTTTTAGTTGTAGTTGGACACAATACCCTTGTTTTATTCATTTATATTTATGTGGTGCTGAGATCAAACCCAGGGCCTTGCACATGCTAGGAGAGCGCTATACTGCTGAGCCACAACCCCAGTCCCCTACTTTAGATATTAATGGAGATACCAACACTTCATGGTCTGAAAAATATTAAATCAAAGATCAAATAAATCTTTGGAATAGAAGCTTGCTCTTGTTTCCTTGCGAATGTGGGTAGGGGTAGGGGACAGCAGCTCATACCTGAAATATGTTGCTATATCTAACAGACAACCATACATCTAAACAGGGTGTTCTATGGTAGCTCCAGAAATATAGAAATAAGAAGTATGATATTTAACTAATGTTTAAAAATGCTTTGTATTCATATATAGTAATTTATATTAAATTTAACATTTGATTGACACTGCTGATTGTTTTAGATTTGATTTTTTTATTAATTTATTTATTTTAATTATGTATATGACAGTAGAATATATTTTGATTCATTGTACACAATTGCCGCACAACTTTTCATTTCTCTAGTTGTACACTACGTAGTGTCACACCAAAATCATATAGATTTTATTTTTATTAGCTCCATTAGAGGATTCTAATAGAGGAACTATAATGCAGAAAGCTAAAATAAGGAATCCAAAGTTCAACCATTATACATAGATTCAGTTTAGAACCTGATCTTTGATTCACCCCCTCAACAGCCAATGTGGATACTACTAATCTTTTGCATTTCATTAAAGTATTTGTCTGTATTATTATGCTTGTCTCTATTTTTAATAAAATATATCTATCTAATTTATTTCTTGTATATCTTTTAACTGAATAATCCTTTTGTTACTATCATAGCTGGAACAGACTATGTGGGAATCAGTCGCAATTTAGATTTTGCACCTGGAGTCAACATGCAGACTGTTCGTGTTATCATTCTGGATGACCTTGGACAACCAGTGCTGGAGGGAACTGAGAAATTTGAACTGATGCTTCGTATGCCTATGAATGCTGCCCTTGGGGAGCCCAACAAAGCCACGGTGTTCATAAATGACTCTGTCTCAGACTGTGAGTGCCTGTTAATTTTACAAATATAAAATGATGATCCAGGGTTTATATAATTCACAAGTAGAACAATAAGCTATGTATTCCTATATTCATCTACCAGAGCCGCCATTATAAAAGACTAAGACTAAAAGCCATTATAAAAGACTACAGAAATTGATTGCCTCAGAGCCATTGGCCAGAAAGTGCTAGCAGTGTTGGTCCTTTTTGAGTTCTGCAAAGGAAGGGTATTCCAGAACCCTTTCATTGACTGGGAGGTGGCCGTCTTATCCCTGCCTCTTTGTATCATCTTCTGTGTCCAGTTTTCTGTGTTAAGAGAACACCAGTCATCTTGGAGTTGGGCCCACAATAATGTCCTTATTTGAACTTAGTCACCTCTGTAAAGTCCCTGCCTACCAATAAGGTCACATTCTAATGTTCCGGAGGTTAGGACTTCAACATGTGAATGTGACAGGGGCAGTGGTAGACACAGGTGCAGCCCGTGCATATACATTAGCAGGCCCCGTCCTCCTTTCTCCTCCTATCATTTTGATAGAAAAAGTCTTACAAGAAATCCTTTAGACTTCTCAAATTTCAAAGAAAACAGTGGTGTTGTCATCAGTATTTTGTTTGTATCCCAAGAATCTCCCCACAGCAAATGGGTAGAAATCCACGGAGCTGTGCAGACCATTACTCAATGGTCTTTTCCCACTTCATAAGACCCACAAGACACTTTCATTTCCTTCACCCAACCACTTCTTAGATTTCCCTAATATAGTGCCAAATATATTGCTCTGTGACAACCGGCCGATGAACACATGGCAGAGCTCTCTGAGGCATCATCACAAGGGAATGCTGAACATGTCAACCCTGATGATTCTGATTATGCTTAGAGGAAAGTGCTTGCCAATGAGACCTAGGTGTAATTGACCCAATTTATGTGCCTCAACTTTCTCAGCATGGTCTGCATGAACTTTTTGTAATTAAGTGCATAATATTTAGTGTTCTTCATACCAAGAAATTCTGAAATCCCCTGTTTAACACACTGATTAGGTTAAGGCTCTCATAACCCAATCATTTCACCTCCAGCCTTTCTTGCATTGTCTCCCACCTGAGCTTTTGGGGGACACCACATATCTAAATCATAACACCTACTTTAACATTTCATTGCATATCCTTATTCCACAAAATAGGCAGAGCAAAATTTCAATGATAAGGAAACCAAAGATCTTAAAGTTAAGTGATTTCAATTTCAAAACATGGGCAAATGACCGAGTAAAGACTCAGATCCTAACTTCTCATTTCTTTTCTCTTATTCTTTCCACTGTATCCCATCTTTCAAAATGCCATGTTCCTTGAGGAAATTTCTGTTCACTTTGATCCATAAGATTATTTATTTTTGCAGTGCCCAAGATGCAATTCAAAGAGCGAGTTTACACTGGCAGCGAAAGTGATGGGCATATAGCTGCCATGATCCACAGGAGCGGTGATATCCAGTACAGGTCTTCAGTGCGATGCTATACACGGCAGGGGTCCGCACAGGTGATGATGGACTTTGAAGAACGCCCAAACACTGACGTCTCCATCATCACATTCCTCCCTGGTAAATCAGAGCTTGGAAGTTTCAAATGGAATTTAAGAAAAGCAAGTGTTTGTTGAGAAGTATGCATTTGGGAAATACAAGTGCCTTGACTTCAAGCCTGTAAGATGTTTTCACATGCACTCAATGATAAGATGAAGCATCTGAGACAGGTTGAATGAATGTGCTTTGTGTTTCTGTATTAACTCACTGATTCCTAAGGAAGTGCTATATTGTTTATTTGCAACTAAGTGGACAAGAACATATCAAATGAGCAGATCTCACAATACTGGGAATTGAACTTCATTTTGAAATGAAATAAACCTCACATTTTAAATATGTATTCAGTGCCTTAAACTATTTGATTATTTTGATCCAGTAATTATAAGAATATATTCTTAAAGAATAATAAATGTGTAAAAAAAAAGTTTACTTATGCTGATGTTTGTCACAAAGTAACATTTATTTTAAGGGAAAACTGTAAATAACTTAAATAAATGGCCAACAATTAGAGAACTATTTATTTAAACATCTATACTATAGTATATTTCATTGTCATTGAAAACCATTTTAAAAATTATTGAGATGAGGGAAAATTTAGGACATAATATTGGCCCTATTCGTTAGAGGCAGGGACCTAATTGGTCTTGACTTAATGCTTTATTTAATAAGACAAAAGTAAATAATACTAGATACTAGTGATGTGATCAAATTAATGATAATCAACTAATACAAACCCACTAAATTTGCTTCCTAATCAGAATGCTAGAAATTCCTCTGCAAAATTGGTATTTGCTCTTTTTCCTCTTTGTTTTCTAAGATGAGTGATAGAATTTACAGCAGACATTAAGAAAATTCCCTGTACGAATAAGGTCAGTCATAGCATGTGTTTAAACATTTATTCACTCATTTGGCAAATATTTATTGATGGCTTATTTCATGCCAAACACTATTCTTCCCCTGAGACAACAGGGGAAAGTAACATCCCTGCTCCTGTGATGTTTCATTCTAATTGGTGACATATGGCTCCTGGCCTATGGGATGTGACTGACCTGCTGTTATTGTTATTTGTTCCAGGTGAGATTGAAAAGCCATGTGTCCTTGAGCTGATGGATGACATACTCTACGAGGAGGTGGAAGAGCTCCGCCTGGTACTTGGCACTCCGCAAAGCAGCTCTCCCTTTGGGGCTGCAGTTGGTGAACAGAATGAAACTCTGATAAGGATCCGAGACGATGCTGATAGTAAGAAGTCGTTGCTCGTGCTCAGCTGTGAAATCCATCCCTGTTGAGGTTTTAGGCAGCTCAGGAAAAAAACCCCACTGGCTGAGTAAGATTTGAAAGCAAATGAGAAATAAGAAAAAGACTAAGACAAATGGAGAACAAAACAAATCATTAAAACTGATAAAGTTTGAAGGCTTGGGATGCGGCTCAATAGTAGGGTGCTTCCCTGGCATGAGCAAGGCCCTGGGTTTAATCCCCAGCACAGCAATAAAAATAATAATAAAAATAAATAATAATACTAAAAAAAAGAAAGAAGAAAACCAAACTGATAAAAGTTGATTTTGGAGACTATGACTTATATCTAAAAAAGGAAGCCTAAACATTCATCCCTGGACCTCTCCTTACACACACTTTGGGTACAAGTATTCCTGGGCCAACAGTCTGCTCCCTGCCTGCCCCCTGCCAGTGGTTTGCTCCTGTATATTTATGGCACAAAGGGACATCCCAGAGCACATGTTCTTTGGGGGTTGGTTAATTCCCAGAAAGGAGCTGAGCTAACTTAGCAGCTTCACTTTACACACTCGAAACTAACATTGAGTGAGGGGACAGAGAGAAGCCAGGATGTAATAGTAATTACTCTCCTCCCACATGGAAGGAAACATTAGGAATGGGAGAAAAGTGTTCCCCTAACTAACAATTTAATCTGTCTGTTTTCCACAATTTTAGAGACTATTATCAAATTTGGAGAAACCAAATTTAGCGTCACAGAACCCAAAGAACCAGGAGAGTCAGTCGTGGTTGAAATTCCAGTGATTCGCCAAGGAGACACTTCGAAGGTCTCCATTGTGAGAGTCCACACCAAGGATGGCTCAGCCACCTCTGGAGAAGACTATCACCCTGTGTCAGAAGGTACGGAGCTCCCAGGGCCTGTCACCAGGTGGATCATGCCAGCACCGCGTGTTGGTGCTAGGCCCTTGAGAAGAAGAAAAGCTTCAGCTGAAATGCAAATACAGCCGCTCTTTTAAATTCATCTTCTTTAGAAAAATAAAGAACAGAATTTATTTCTAGCATTTTCTTTTGATTTGCGGGATGTATGTAGTAGGACTTGGGGAAATTTTGAGTAGAAGACCTAGGTGATCTATTTGGTATCTAACTTTTCCCTGATTTTATCTCCATCTAATGATCAGACATTAAATAATAATTTTCCTGTAAATTTCCTGTTGGTCATGATGAGAGTCTGTTTTAGAGAACACCCACAATAAAAATCTAAAGCTAGAAAATTTTGTGCTAACAGAGGACAGCGAAAGGGACCCTGAGTTCTCTGGGATATAAGAGTCTCTTTGGGTCCATTCCACCTTTCTCTTTCTGAAAATTATTGGATCATTTTATTACTGACTTTTATGAATAGCTAAAACAAATTGATTTATCTGTCCCTCTGTTTCTTCCTCCTAACCCCCCACCCCACCCCATCCCCGCTTCTAATTTATTTACTGACAGACTAAACATTAGACTTACATCCAAAATTAGGCTTATGAATTATTTGGAGTTTTGCTTATCCACCATGTTTATATTTTTCTACCTCTCACTACCAGTAATCAGTTTTTGACCATCCTAGCACTTCAGGCATTCATATTGATTTTCTAATTCGCTAACAAAATTTAGAAAGTGACGGATGGGTGTTAACTGAATCAATAACAAAGTTAATGAAGTCATAGAAAAAAATACCATCTTCTACAAAGGGGTTTGTATTTTTTTTAAATGTGTGGTGAACATTAGATAAGCCACTGTAGAACTTCAAAGTTATCCCCATATCATTCTCAATATAATTGAAATAAATCCCCTAGAATGCAAAAGAAGATAAAACAAAACTGATTAGCTACTGAATTGTAAAAATCTAAAGTCAGTCTTTTCTATGATGAGCAGATTTTACATAAAGAAAATGTGTTCTAAAAATTAATGGTATGACCTTTCATAGAAAGATTTTCTAAGAATTAAAGGTATTCTTTTGTCTAAAACAGGAGCAAAATTATAACTATGTAATGGACTGATAAATGAATTCAGAGAAAAGTTAAATAATATTAAATCAACCTGTGGCTTTTGCCCCATAAAAGTTAACATGCTGTTTATAATAAAAGTTAAAGGGACTTTTTTTTCCTGAAACATCCTCTAATTTCTCTTCTTGTGGCTTAAGTCAAGATCAGTCTAATGCAAATAAGCAGATAACAGAAAGGCTGAAAATTTTTGTGCACTGAAAATTTAGTAACAGATTCAGAAAAGTGTATCTGAGAAGCTTTGATTGTCACCCAGCCAGTGTACAATCAGAAAACAACAATTTAAATATTCAAAACAAGTTCTTTGTTTTAACTTCTTATAAGAAGTGCTTTGGTTTATGTAACTCAGAGAGTTATAAAAACCTGAATGAACAGAAGGCAGGACAAACAGTGGAAATGGATAAACATATATATATATATATATATGAAGGGAAAATTGAATGATTGAAATATTCTCGAACCAGAAAGTACATTCCTTATTGAGAAAATCCTGTTCCATCATAACCACCAAACTATCCTGGTGCAGAAAGGGGAAAAAGAACTCAAAAATCCATAGTTTCTTTGGAAAGTCCTGGATTTTTAAGTGTCACAAAATAAAATTTTTTATTGTCACATCACACAGGTCTAACTAAGAAAATTATCTTATAACCTCATGTTGTATACATTAAAAATGCAATAAAATTTATTTTAAAAAAATAAAGTTAAAAACAAATAAGTGGGCCAGAATTAATTCTCATCCCCTGGAACAAGAACCATAAATTCTCTCAGGGTCTAAGAAGCCTGGGACTGATGGGTTGAAGAACATGCTAGGGCTATGGGGCAAGGGCATGGGGGATGCCATCTCTAGAAACAGAGCTAACTGTAAAGAGGTCTGACTCACAAATGCGATTTTAAAGAAAACAGTTTTCTTTGTCATTGATAATAAAAGAATTGAAGTAGAAAAAAAATATTCTAGAGTTGCATTTTTTTCCTGCCAGACTCTAAATTTATAACAACTGATAGAATTTATAACTGATAGATTTATAAATTTATAATTGACAGGATTCTGATACAGTAACATCAGAAAGCAACTCTTATCTCCTCTAATTTGAATGATTATGCTTTATACTCTTTATATTTTTTCTTCTAAACCAGTTTCTTGAAAGATTTTTTTAAAAGCCAACAAAATTGTGTATTCAAGTTTAACATATGGCCAATGGCACAATAATGAGTTCAATAAAATCCAATGATATGAAAATTTTTAAATTTGTAAAGAAACAGTTAAAAAAAGGATTCTGATAATTGGATTTAACTTTCATAATAATAAAGCAATTCTCTTTAGTGAGAAGGAAAAGGGTGAGGGAAAAAGTCACTAACATTTATCTGTAGTAACTTTTCTAGGTTTCAAAAAAAAAAAGAAATATTTTTGAAATATAATTTTATATTACATTTGAAAACTCAATTTTTTATCCAGCTTGTCTACATACATGTAAAGTTAAATATTACTGACACACCATTATACCCTTGATGCTATTGGTTTAGGAATTCTGGGAAATGAGAGGTGAGTTTGTCTGATTATGTCCCAGTATAAGAACTATTAATTGCACCATAACTCAGCATTATTTTTCAAATTGTAAATCAACAAATCAATTTAGAAGAAATATACAATTAGGACTTCCTTTTGTGTAGAGAAGTGGGGATTAGGGTAGATTAAGGTAGGACAGAACAGAATATATTAAAGTACAATATAAAAAATAAGTGATGTTTGTTAATCTTGTGCTTTGGCACCTATATGTACGTGCGCGCACACACACACACACACACACAAATTTACTGGATCACAAGGTAAAGTGTATTTTTCATTGTATATCACAGTCAAAAAGACTTGTTTAAAAATTTTCTTACTCATATTCAAAAATTTTAAATCTGTAATTTTGCATTTGTAGAAATTGAGTTTAAGGAAGGAGAAACCCAGCACATTGTTGAAATAGAAGTAATCTTCGATGGGGTGAGAGAGATGAGAGAGGCCTTCACTGTTCACTTAAAACCTGATGAAAATATGATAGCAGAGACCCAGGTGAGTGATTTGATGTTTATAACTCATGGCCAACAAACACATTGAAGAAATCAAATAGTGTACAATAAACTAATGAGACTTTGTACAAGCCTTACATGAAAGGGACGTACATAATCCTTTTTCCCCTCTGAAATAAATTTTGTTCTGATTAGATCATAACCAGGGAATTCTCTCAGTTTTTGACAAATCATGTTTATAGAAATTTCAGGCATGGGGTCACTGAGCCCCATATCATACCCTGTACCATTCCCATGTCACTCAGTAGTGACTGAACGTGGAAAAGTGAGAAACAGCATCATCTTGGTACAAAGATGAGATATTAATTCAGCACCATAACTCATTAAAGCATACATTCTAGCCCACAAAACAGTTGACTGACCATTAAAATTCCCACCTATTTCTCCTAGTTGGATTAGAATTTGATGCTCAGAGTTTCATGTCCAAAATGTTACAGTCCTAAAACCGGTTTTGTACACTCATGTAATTTATATTGTATCATCAGCCAGATGTCCTCAAGTCCACTGTAATTTCCACAGAATTCTGACTTCTACATTGAAAGTAATTTTTTAAATTACATGTCCTTTTAGGAACAGATCTATTTTAATAAAATCTAGGCTTAAACTCACTCGATTGCTTTTATTATTTATTTCCTCATTACTATGAAGTCAAATTGGAGAAAATTGAGAAAAATATTTTTTAAAACCTTTTATCGTTTTATCATTTTTATTGCTTGGAGGTGTTTCTGCTACATTGTGTTACTCTTTTTCAAGTCATATTTTTTATAATATTTTTCTTGTAATCAAGAAGTTTGGATGAAAAATCTTTATCAAACATTTTTTATGTCTTTACACGTAAAATGAATCTTTATTATTATTTTTATGGATTAGTGAAAGAAATAGAGATTGACTAAAATCACTTCCAGTTATAAAAGCTTCTCTTAAAAGTACATAAACAATCCCTGGAGCTGAGACTGTAGCTCAGTGGTAAAGCACTTGCCTTGCATGTGTGAAGCACTGGGTTCAATCCTCAGCACCACATAAAATTAAATAAAGATATTGTGTGTCCATCTACAACTAAAAAAAAAAGGTACATAGACAATCCTTGATTTATAATGATTCAACTTAACAATTTTTTGAATTTACAATGTTGTAAAACTGTTATGCATTCAGTAGTTTCATACTTCAAATTTAGACTTTTGCCTTTTCCCAAGTGATCAGGAACAGCTTGAGTCTCTGCAGTGCACTTTGCTGCTAAACTATGATGCTCACCAGGTCACGTGGGTTAGATACATTTCTGTTTTGCAATGGTTCTGTGGGATGTAAATGTTCTATAAGCCACAGAGCATCTATTCATATAAGGTTAGGTTTAAGAACTTGACACTGGAAGTTATTTGGGAGTCAGAGCATTGATAGCAAGATGTTTCTGTCACCTTGCCCAGTGCAGATGCGCTCAGATTCCTCATGTATGGAACTCATCTTCCCTTTGGGCTTCTGTCTCCTCTCTGGGCTTCAGGAAATGCCTTCTGGCCTTTGTTGATTTCGATTTTTACTTCTAACTGGTATCCACTTCATCATGTCCTACACTATCCCATGACCTTGAGGGTTTCCCTTCACTCAGGGTGTCTGCAGCTTTCCTCCTACTGTCAAATAATTGATTTCTTAGAACTTTCACTTTCCAACCCCAGGACAGATTTAGCACTATCATCACAATAGAAGGGAAAAAGAACTTGGACCCCAAATACTTCAGGGACCACTGATCAACCTCTGGATTTACTGCCCCAAGAACAAGTGTCCCCCACAGGAGCCAAAAGACAAGAGACAGGTGTCAGGGCCCCATGCCACTAACTACCCAGTTCTATCACTCTGCAGGGGGTGTGGCTCCAGTGTTCTCATCAACATGATCCTACGAGTTTGCCCAGCATCATGAGTATTGCCCTGAATAGTAGAAGCACCAAAAGTTTCACCTAATATTTCACTAATCAAACTATTATCTTTTCCTTCTAGGTGACCAAGGCCATTGTGTATATAGAAGAAATGAACAGCATGGCAGATGTCACTTTTCCTTCTGTCCCTCAAATCGTGTCCTTGCTGATGTATGACGACACTGCCAAAGCTAAGGAGAGTGTAGGACCTGTGTCCGGCTATCCCATCATCTGCGTCACAGTAAGAAGTTGACAAAATCGAGTGAAATTATAATTAATCATAATAATTATACACTTTAATCATTATTATCATAAGTAAAAGTGGGAAAATACTCCAAGGTTTAAACTTTGACCTTTAAAGAAGAAAAGACAACATCCATTAAATGAAGCTCCAATTTTTCTTCCTTTATCTAATAAAGTTTTGTTAACTGATATATACATCAAGTAGGAGCCCAGAGTATGTCACTAATAGAAAAACAGGTAAACCATGAACTTGACACACAATCCTTTAAAAAAAAAAAAAAAGGAAAAGAGGGGTGGGGTGTAGCCAGTGGTAGAGTACTCACCTAGCATGCATGAGGCCTGAGTTCAATCCCTAGCGCTTCAGGAAAAGAAAAAAAGAAGAAGAAGAAAAAGAATAAGACAGTAGCTCTAATAGAAGATGTGATTATTATCATAGGAATGATGCAAATTAGGAAGTAGAGTTGCAGCTGCATATATTAAGGAAGATTTAGGATGGTCAGGTAGAATTTCAAGAAAGATCATTCAAAAGTAAGTGATCAAAACACATACTACAGCCAGAGGAAGAGCAGAATAAATGGCCTGTCATCATTACTTTTTTTTATTTGCCTTCCCTGGACTCTAAATTATAAACTCCTTATGAGCAAAAACTGTGACTTGCTTTTTTTTATTATTATCACAACAGCCCTGTTGTAACAACCCACATTTAATAGGTAGGCAATAAATGCTTATTGTATTAAGAAAGCATACATAACCATTTGGTGCCAAATTATAAAGGTTCTACATGAACTTCACTGGTTGGATAGCAGGGAGCTCTTTCATGGAAGGACCTCATGATTGGAGGGGAGATGTTGGAGAGTTAGCAGGCTAGTAATGTGTCACTTGACTGGAAAGAAAGAGCTGAATTAGATGAGGAGGTGGTGGTGGGAATGGAAAGGAAGAAACCAATGTAAGAGTCATGGCAAAAGAAGAATAATAAGACTCTCTAATCCACTGGACATGGCAGGAAGGAAGGGAGCCACCTACCAACAGCAGATTAACGGTCCTCAGTCACCCGCAGGACATATGGACTTCAGCACCTTTTCTATGGAGTTGGGGGGTGGGGGGAGATAAGGATAATTTGACCACTCTGAGGGTTCCAGATGATATGATTGGATACTTTACATGTATCCGCTTACAGGTGGAAAAGTCCCATATGCCATTTGAAATCAAGCTTAACAGTTCATAAATGCTATCATGACCGGGAATAGAAATTTGGAAGGGACATGAACAGCATATGGAAGTGGGGGTGGGGGTGGGGAGCACTGAAAACACCAGGATTGAGAGGACTTGAAAGGAATGATGTCCACATTGTTGTGTACTGTGGTCCTGATGCAAATATTTGTTTTCATAGGCTTGCAACCCCAAATATTCAGACTACGATAAAACGGGCTCTATTTGTGCAAGTGAGAACATCAACGACACTCTGACCCGCTACCGATGGCTGATTAGCGCTCCTGCTGGCCCTGATGGTGTGACCAGCCCCATGAGAGAGGTGGACTTCGATACCTTTTTTACATCATCCAAGATGATCACCTTAGACTCCATATACTTTCAGCCTGGCTCTCGGGTGCAGTGTGCGGCTCGTGCTGTGAACGCCAACGGGAATGAAGGCCTGGAGCTGACGAGCCCTATCGTTACCATTGCCAGGGAAGAAGGTGAGGCATTGGTGTTTTGCATGAAGATCACCGGAACATGTGGAATGTTACATATGTCTAATACATGATTATTAACTTTTCCAAATGTCCAGTGTGTTCCATACTACTCTACTTCCAAATGAAAATCTACTTTTTATATAAATATGCATCAGAAAAAGTTATTTGTCCTTCATTTTGTGAGCAATTTTGGGTGATGTAAGAAAAGAAAGCAAGATCCTAGTCCTCCAGGAGTCCATAGGAATGTTGAGGACACAGATAAATTTGAGTCTGGATAAAACACTGTAATGCAAATACAGAAGTGATTAGTTCTGCCCTGGGTGGATCAGGAAAGCCTCCTCATGGAGGAAAAGCTTAAAATGAATTTTGGAAACAGAAGTGATGACTTCTAGAAGCATGAAAGAACATGGAATTCTAGGAGTGACCAGAAGAGAAATGGGGGAACGTATGAGAGAAGAGGAGGAAGGATCGAGACACAGCAGGATGGGATGCAAGGGCCATGTCTAAACGGGGGGTTTCTGTGTCATACAAGGAGCTCAGCCGGTTGTTGGATGAATAGGAGTTTTCTGGGAACAGGAAGATAAAGATAGTCCAGGTGGAGAGTTGTGTGCGCAGGCTCATACATTTTTATTACAAGAGAGGTTGTGTTTGGAACTAGAGCTAAGAATGCATTAGGGATAGAGAGTAGGATATGGCTGGAGAACACTGGAAAGACAGAAAATCCACTTTATTAACTAATTCCTCACTTTGCACAAGAACTTTTAAGTTAGATTTTGTTTATTTTATTTTTGGTGCTGGGAATCAAAACCAAGGCCTCACGCATGCCAGATAAGCCCTCTACCACTGAGCTACAACCCCAGCTCTAAATCAGATTTTTTAAGTTATATGTATATGATTCAATTTCTAAAATTTCTATTTACATACAGCATTCAGAAACACATTTTAGGGTTGGGAATGTAAGCCAGTGGTAGTGTGCTTGCTTAGTATGGGTGTGATCCCAAGCACCCCGTTTGCCCCCGCACACACATACTACAAGTACCTTTGCTGATAAACAAAAGTAATATATGCCAGAGTACCACTTTTTACCTTTATATATTCAGGATCAAATATTTTGTTGATATGATATCACTTATAATTCACATTCTCTTCTAAATGGATTATGATGTATGATTTTCAAATTTCTCTTAAAATTGAACTATTCTTTGGTTCAAAAAAATAATTAAACAGTACCTTAAAATTAGTGTCCTCATTAAGAAAATAGAAAGCCCAGATTCTGGGGCCTACCTCTGATTTTACCACTATTCTAATAAACGCCTATTTATTTTCTCTGTTATGTACAAACAGAAAAGAAGTTGTATATTTCCCAGTTTTCTTGAAATTAAAATCCAGCATCTTGGTCTCACATGCTAACAAATAACATAAAAAGAGAAAAAACCTGCGGTATATATAATCTGCTCTCTGATTTTAAGGAGATGTTAGTTTTTGTTTTTAAAATTAAAACATTTTTTAGAGTCTAGGATGTTGCTCGGTGTTCAAGCACCTGCCTAGCAAGGATGAAACTCTGGGTTCCATCCTAGGCATTGGATGGAAAAAAAAAAAAAAGAGCACATTTTTAGTTTTATTCACTAGGAAATTATGTCTACTTTATAACTAATCATTAGGATATTATTCTAGGGTAAAACTCAAATTTGCTTTATTTAAATATGCTTTTTTCCTACTGGCTTTCAATCATTTTTTACTATCTCTGTTTGTACAATATATTTAAAATTATTTTTGGAATATGTTCATGATCTAAAATGACTGGCGCATATTAAGTCATGTTGAATAACAGCTGCTTTTTCTCAAACCTTTTAAAGTCTCTAAAATGTAAAGAGGCCACTCAGCTGTGTGCTGTGATGATCTCTCACCTGGTAGTGTTCAGCTTCCTTGGAATGCACATTCTTAACTAGTAGTCCCTAGGAAATTGTGAAGTATGTAGAAAAATAATAGCATTTATTTAAAAATATTTTTTAGATATTATCTTCTTTCAGCATAAATGTGTTTGGTTTCCTCCAGGTCTTTGTCAACCCCGTGTGCCTGGAGTAGTGGGGGCTGAACCATTCTCAGCTAAATTGCGCTACACGGGCCCCGAGGACCCGGACTACTCAAACCTTATCAAGCTCACAGTCACCATGCCACACATAGACGGTAGGTGACTTGGGTAAGCGAGCCCCATGGGAGAGTTTTGGGCTCCTCATTATCTGGTTTATTTGATTTAACCTCCTAAATAACAAAGCTTAAAAAAGTGTTCAGTTTGCAACTTGAGCCTCAAATCCTTTTGTGACTTTCTGGACTTCTTTCCTCCCGGCTTTGAAAAGTCGGACAATTTCAGCACTCTTTAGAATTAAATAAATTTAACACATTTCCAAAAATCCAATAAATTTAACACAGTTCCAAACACAAGAAGACAAAACTCTGGTTCCTACGCTCCCTTGTAGGCATGCTCCCCGTTATCTCCACCAGAGAGCTCTCCAACTTCGAGCTGACCCTCAGCCCCGACGGCACCAGAGTTGGGAACCACAAGTGCTCCAACCTCCTGGACTACACTGAGGTGAAGACCCACCATGGCTTCCTGACGGATGCCACGAAAAATCCAGAAGTCATTGGAGAGACATATCCTTACCAGTACAGCTCACCTCTCAGAGGAAACGGCACCTTACGCTTCTACCGGAACCTCAACCTAGAGGCCTGTTTGTGGGAGTTTGTCAGCTACTATGACATGTCAGAGCTCCTTGCTGACTGCGGAGGCACCATTGGAACGGACGGACAGGTACAGATTTCTAACTTCTGAGCTTCCATCACTGCATAAACCAGCTGGTTTGTTCTGTTAATAGAATTTTTTTTTTTTTTAGCTAAATCTTAACTCTAGTCTTAATAATGGAGGTCATTAGTTACAAGTGGGACCAGATAATTGACAAGGATGACATGAAAACCCATGCCTATTTCTGGAACATTGTGTCAAAATGCATGTATTTCTTTCCTTCTTTTCTTAATTTGTTCTAGTTAGTTATACCTGACAGTAGAATGCACTTTGATACATCATATATAATAGAGTATAATTTCTCATTCTTCTGATTGTATATGATGTAGAATCATACCGATCATATAATTATATATATGCATAGGGTAATAATGTCTGATTCATTCTACTATCCTTCTTACCCCCATATCCCTTCTCCTCTACCTAATCTAAAGTAACTTATTCTTCCCTGGCACTCTCTCCTTATTGTGTATTAGCATCTGCATATCATAGAAAACATTTGGCCTTCAGTTTTTTTGGATTGGCTTATTTCACTTAGCATGATATTCTCCAGCTCCATCCATTTAGCAGCAAATGCCATAATTTCATTCTTCTTTAAGGCTGAGTAGTATTTCATCATGTGGTATTTTGTGTGTGTGTGTATGTGTGTGTGTCTATGTGTGTACATGGAAGAGTTTATATCTCACATTTTCTTTATCCATTCATCTGTTGAAGTTCACCTAGGTTAAATAAGTGCTCAGTTTGCAACTTGGTTCCATAGTTTATCTATTGTGAGTTGAGCTGCTATAAACATCATTGTTGGCTGCATCACGGCAATATGCTAATTTTAAGTCATTTGGGTACATTTTTAAATAAGAGACAGCATTAGTTTTGTATGGGAAGAACACTGTGTAACCATTGCCTGAAATTGCATACAACTCTGATATTTAAAAATCAAATACTGACCTCTCTTAAAGTATACATTGTCATATCTGGTATATATGTATAGATGCCTACAAAACTGTATCATACATCATCTAAAATGAGGATTTACAATCCCAAGTATAAGTCCAGTTTTTATCCCTCCTTACTATCTTTTCCTTTTCCCCTTCTTTCTCTTCCTCTTCCCCTTGTTTCTTTCCCCTCTCTTTTCTTTCTAATTGTCTCCCCTTTTTCTCTATTTTATGTCTCCATCACTAGTAGTCAAAGTCATTTTCATTAAACATTTTTGTTGTTTCTCCACTACAATTAACAATTTCTCTTCATTTGTGCATAAAATACACACTTGCACACAAAGTCCTCTTCCCACCACCATCATCAAAAAAAATGTTAAAATGACAAGGAAAAGTCAGTTTGGGTGTGTGGTCTTTTAATCCCAGCCATTTGAGAAGCTGAGGCAGGAGGATACCAAGTTCAAAGTCAGCCTGGGAAATCTGGGAGACCTTGTAGCAAGATAAAAACAAAAGAAGGGTTACGGAGGTAACTCCGTGGAAGAGCACTTACCTAGCATTCAGGAGGGCCTGGGTTTGATCCCCAATACTTAAAAAAAAATCATAAGAAAGCAAGGTCTCCATTGGGGTTATAATAGAACATCTAAATCTGTTGAGTATAGGTTAAGATTGTGATGCATATTTAAACTGAAAGCAATGCTCTGTCTTACTTGAACTGAATAAAGAGTTATAAAAGTAGGTCTGTGCATTAAAGTAGTGAGGGGTATGCAGAATATAACATATCTTTCAAGATTTAGCCAAGATGAGGCTCAATTCATAATGGAATCGATAGTACCTAAATTCCTTTGGGCTTCATTCCTAAGGTGTTAAAATATAAAACGAGTAGTAGAAAAAGAAAAGTCAGTGATAACTCACTATCAGTTTAATTCCATGGCAAAGCTGTGGGACTTGACAAGCTCAGCTGGTGTTGATGTTGAATTGAGCAGCCACATGTGATGTCTGGAGCCTTTGAACTCAAGGTCGTGAGACTTCATCTTAACAGCTTCCTTTAAAAGCAGTAACTTGGTAACTTGCACAAATAAGGGAAAACGCCTAATAAAAACACCAACATAAAGTCAACCTGAAATAGTGGTACAAAACCTGGATACTGGGATCAATCTAATGGAGACCCAAACTTGGTTCTAATATATTCTTCCTATGTTTTCTTGGGCAAGCTACTTAAGCCCTCATAAATGACAGCTCTTCATTTCCTTCTTCCCCAACCTGTCTTTGTCACCTGAAAAAAAAAAGTAAAGAAAAAATATCCTATCCCCAGAATAAAAACAAAGGTTCATTTTACTAACTCTATCTCAAAAAGTTTCCTTTGTAGATCAAATCTCTCTAGTTCCTTTAGCTCTTCCTCACAGAGCCTATTTTTAAATCCATTATTGAATCACTCTGCTTTCTTTTCTGATTGCTCTGTTCTCAGGAAATTGGTCAAGTCATGGAATGTTTTCTGTCTTCTCCATAAAATGGCAACATTATCTTGTCTTTTATATAAGTGACTCAGCCAGTCTCTTCTACTTAAAACCTTGCACTTATCCTGCCTAAGCTTTATTACTTTGTGTCTGTATAGTTCTCCAATGTGTCAAGGTCATTTTGAATGCAGAGCTTGCCCTGTAAGTGTTCATCGTCAGAACACATCAGACTATATAAAATGCTCGCCTAAACTGACTCTTCTTTCCTTGATTCTTAAATTCCAATTCCTCTATTGAATTCTTTAAGTTTAAAACATTTTTTTTTCTTCTCATGACCTCTACTGACCAGAAGAGTCATTGCTTTGCTTCTGTAGTTAAGCCACCTGGCAACTATAGATTTCAGTTACATTCCACCAGATCAAAAGGCATATGTGACATAATACTTAGGAAAACGAAAAAGCATGGTATGAGAATTGTGACAGCACCCAGTTCTGAACTAATTTGTTTTACCTTCTGCAGTAGATAACCAGCTTGTATAAGTTCCTTTTGAAGGGATTCTTCTATGTAGGCATTTTTGAAAATAAATTTAATAGCATACACCATGATGATCAACATCATAGAGATGAACAGATTATGTGTAACTCATTGAGATTTCAGGGCCTTGTTATGAAATTATAAAATGATCAGTTTAATCTAACTAGAAAAACAAGCTCCTAAAACATGTTGCTATGGGCTGAAGCATAGAAATGCACAACCCACCTGCCCCTACTTTCTTCCTTGGGCTTTGACTTGTATTTCTCCACTATCAATATCCATTGATATTCTCCCACATTGTCCCTACAACACACATACATATTGCTTGCATATAGGTAAAGGAGTAGAAAATAAAAATTAAAGTAGAAAAAAGCTAACCTGCTGAGATATTTTCTTACTTTTCCTCGATTAGATTTTGGGTTCTAGAGAAGAAAATGAAATATCTAATAATAGTATTATCAATTAAAAATGATAATAATCATAATAGCTGACATATATTTAATATTTACTATGAATCTACCATTCGTTTAAATACTTTGTATATTTTCACTCATGCTAATCTCACAACAACCCTTTGAGATGAGTACTATTTTTGTCCCCTCCTTACAGATAAGATGCTGAAGCAGAGAGAATTTCAATAACTTGCTCAAGTTCATGTAGCTAGTAAGTCTAGGCTCGTAACCACATCATAATGCTTATCTGGGTATTTAACTGAGTGAGTGTGAAGAATGGATATGGTCACAGATGCGGTTTCAAGGAAGCCAAATGAATGTTTCCCTTTGTTCTTGATACAAGAATGCTGCCCGTTAGCAATCATGAAAATATGCACCAGGTTATGTTCACACCCACTGTTGATAAAACGGAGCAAACCCACATCCCAACAGTAGTGATCCTCTAAGGGCAAACATCTCAATTTTAAATGCAGACATATTTCATGTGATGGCACCTGAAGAAAAAAAAAGTGCAGAGAATAGATTCTACTTTAGAATTTCATGAAAGTCTTCCAACCTCTCACATTTATGCATTTTGAATGTGAAAACAGGCAAAAATAAATTAGAGCTCTGAGTGTGCATGATGTGTGCTTTTGAGTAGCTTCATATCAGCCTCCCTGTAAGCTGCACAAGCAGGTATTATTTGTCCTCTGCAGAGCCACAAAGACGTGGCCAAGCACCTAGCAGACATTACTTCCCTTTCTAGTCCTTTCTTAGACTTGGCATTTTATTTATTTATTTATTTTAAAGAGAGAGAGAGAATTTTTTAATATTTATTTTTTAGTTTTAGGTAGACACAACATCTTTATTTTATTTTTTTATGTGGTGCTGAGGATGAAACCCAGCTCCCCGCACATGCCAGGCTAGAGCGCTACCGCTAGAGCCACATCCCCAGCCCAGACTTGGCATTTTAGATTAAGGTAATCACTGTGCAAACAACTTTTATTAACCTGTAATTGCTTCTGCCAGAAGCTATGAGATGGGGAACTGATTTTTTTCTTTATGTGTTCTTAGTAGCTAGAGCTAGCACCATAAAATATTGCCAAGTTCTTGCCTCTGTGTCTGTGATTAGAGATCTGTTTCTGACAGATTCTAAAAGCGTTTTCTGCCTTCATCAACCACCCAGTTTAGATTATTTATCATATAAAAAGGAGTTACCAAAGTGAAGAAATCACCTGGAAAATCCAGGATAGTTATCTGTTAACTGCAATGAAGTTCGACTTTTTTATGTAGTCTGACTACAATGATCTGCTGCTGCTATCAAGATTTTATCAGCTTTGGCCATCTTATTCATTTGTACATTCATTCATTAAAGAAACTATCCATGAACGCCGAATCTGTGCCAAGGAACATATCAGATACCAGGAGAGGACACTAGACAGAGCTTACAGTTTCAACGATACAAAGTGAAAAGACTCAGACCATTACTTGTGTAAAAGTTAAGAATTCTACTTGCCAAGAAAATGAAATTTTGAAGTTCTAAAATTTTTAATCATTAGTTTCTAAAATATAAAAGCAGAGCCATAACAGGAAAAAATGTAGATGAAACAAATTATTTGATTCCACCTTTATGTGTGCCCTGTGTTTCATTAAAAAAATGATAATAATAAAGTTGTTTGGGTATGCAATGAAAAACACTCTTGATGCAAAATAGTTATTAACATTAAACTAAGATTTTAAAAGCATTGGATATTTTTGTGATTTTTCTCATGAAAACAAGTTCTTTAAAAAATAAAAGATGTTCATTTTACCTTTTATGAGCTATATTGCAAGGTAAGAATCTTAACTTTCACCTTGTTAGGTAAACATCAACTGATAACATGGTTCAATGTGTATGAATAAGCTGAAGAAATGCAACCCAGTTACAGTTTGTACTTAAGACATGAAATTGCAATGAATTTGTGAGAAGATATGACATGATTTTAGAAAAGTAAAGAAAAAAATTCTAGTTGCTTTGTTTGATGAATAATTTACCTTCTTTTTACTGGTGTGTTTGATTTTCAAACATGGACTTTGAGGCTAGAATATGCTTTATTGAGGTCATCTGTTTTCATCCCATTACTCTGCATTTAGTACACTGATTCTCTTTCAAGTATAAGCTTTAAATCATTTTGCAAGAAATAGCAAGAGAAATCCAAAATGTATAACTTTAACAAACTCTCTGTGTTGCTTCCTGTTTTGTCAAATTTACCAATTAATTTTTTAACCATGTGTGTGTTTTAATGAAAGTAATATCATTGTGGAAATCTAGGGAACTAAAAAGGTATAAAGAAAGAAAAAATACCTTACCTATTATCCCACTATTGCTGTACAAAGACATATTTTTCTAATCTCCTTTTAATATGCATCACATTTTTAAGTGCAGTGGCATAATATTTATTATAACATTTGTATTCTGCTTTTTAACCTAACATGAGCTTTTGCTACGACAAGGAACATTCTTCAGATCTATGACTTTTGATAGCTACATGATACTTCACCTTGGAAGTGTGCCATCACACTGAATTCAACCTTCCTTTTGTTATTGGTCATTTAAATCATTTATAATTCTTTCATCCTAACTATCCCATAGAGTGCTCCTTGCCGCAAAAGAATTTGTGGACCAATATTGACACCTATTCCAGGGTTTTCACCTGCCTCTCTGATACACAGACCTTCAGAAAGTCTGGTAATTAGACAAAAGCCAAGGTGTCTTTCTCCCAAGACTTCCCAGATGTGTGCTGTTCATACAACATGGTTAAGAATTCTAACTTGTGAAAGTGGTGATCTAAACCATGCATCTAAGCATACCTGGAGACCTGAGTTATTGAAATTGATGAACTTTTTTTTCCACATTCACAAACACCACCATCTTGATGCAATATGTAGATGTTTCTGGCAACCAAAGAAGCAACAGAAAGATATTTCAACCAGTGGAAAATTCCCAGCAGTGATAGCCCTCAGATCAGGTTAGTTTTCAATTTATGAGGCAAATACAAACCACCTATCTTAGATAAAGGTGCAGAATGTACCTACTGGTAAAAATAGTTTTAAATGATTTTTATTTTGAATATGTGTGAGGTAGTTGAAGAAATTGAGGATAGATGTTTACATCTGCACCGTCCAATCTGATAGCCCCAGCCATGGTACAGGTAAAATACATACCAACTTTCAAAGATTTCATATAAAAAAGAATGTATAATATCTTACCAAAAATTATCTTACATTGATTACATATTAAAATGTAATCTTTGATATATTGGGCTAAGTTAACTATATAATTGAAATTAATTTCACCTTTTTTTTTACTTTTTCAAATGTAGCTATGAAAAAATTTAAAATTATATTTGTGACTCATAGTATATTTTTATGGAACAACACTGGTGTATGTACTTGGATGTTAGTACATATACATATATACTTCTTGTATGTTTACTTATATGAGAATTTTACAACAGACACACACACATTTATATATCATATTTTATTTTATGAGAAGTTTAAAATGTAAGTTAGATAGTTACAACTGTATGCCCAAAATAAGTGAAGAATTAAAACTACTGCAATTTTCCTTAACACTAGTTCCCACCTCAGAAAATATTACTAGTACAGTTTTTCTTTGGGGACACAGTCTTTCTTTCTGTTCGTCCTTTTCTCTATGCAACTCACACTGATTAGCAGACATTCTCTTAGGCAGATAATATACTCCCCAAATACATACTTGCTACTTAGTAATAGTAATATAAATTTGACATTTATATTACCTTTTCCAGGGCATTTAGATTCTACACTTTCTTTTTAAATTTAGTATATAAAGTGTTGTTTCCCTTTGTTGAAAAAGCTTCAAAGGTCAGCAAGGACACATGGAATCATTCACTGTGTCTCCATTTAAGATTTGCCATTTTTAATATAAACGAATACCTTAAAAATTCCTGTGTTACAGAAGGCCAAAAGGAAATTGAGTACTATCTTTAAATTGACATCTAAAGTTAAATTGATTACATCTCATGCTTCAATTAAAAAAAAAAACAAAACAGGTGACCTGGAGGATCAAGGTCATTCCATTTAGGCTCCAGTTCCTCAAGACAGAGATTCTAAGTAGACAGAAAGAAGACTTGGCCATGGATAATCAGAAAATGCAATCAGATGCTAATTTCATGTCCTGAGATGATCAAAGTCTAATTCACCATAAGAATCAAACAAAATCAATTAAGAATTAGTCATGGAGTTCTATCCCAATTATTCATAGCAAGTGAATGTTAACAATTCCCTTCAAAATAATACACTGAGTAATGGTTGGTGGATAGAGTATACCATTGGCAAAAATCATAAAGTTTAATTTGAAATTCACAACTGAATTTCTGGTTGCTTTTGAAAACCTCAGGAAGAAATATGAATCATAATGACCACTTCTCGCAGATTGACTTAATTACCCTCCATTACACTGCCACTCTTGGAAAACTGTGTCTCACAGAATTTGTTTTGCAAGGAACCTACTTTGCTGCCCAGATTAATAGCAAATGGGAAGTGTTAGCTTCTACATAGCTGGGAATCCACTTATTGGTTGATGGTTCTCATTTTACATATTTGTATTAGTGATTCCGGTGATCATTTTTGTGACGTGAGGAGTTCACTTATTAACTCCATGGTGGCATGCCATATTAGAGTTTTCCTGATTGAAATTATTTGCTCACTTGGGTACTGATTCCTCTTGTCAGCTTGGCATAGAAAAAATGAGACTATTATCTCACAGCTGGATTTGAACTTCTAAAGAGTGTGACCTGACCTAAGTCCATTTCCACTTGCAGAGAAGATAATAGTCGGGTTTGTCCTGCTGTTCTTCAGAGAATTAGCTATGATAGTTTTTGTTAGATGATGTTTGGACTGTTGTCAGCTTTGTTTGGAATGTGATTAAATCATAGTAAGAGTAGAAAAAGCATAGACCAGAAGTTGGATTCTAATTTTGGTGGGGGCCATTCAGGACCTTTAAAGTATCCTGGGAGAAATGTATCTTATTTCTTCAAGAGGATTTTTCTATCTCTTTCTCTGTCTATTAATTGCCTATCCACCCATCCAATCACCCACACATATACATAACTATAATTAGGGAGGAGAGTGAAAATATTAAATAGCTTTTTTGGGGGGGGGGAATCTAGTACATTGTCTGAAATGTGATCAGTGCTCAATAAATAAATATTACTTTAACCTCCACTACTCCCAGTCCACCTGCTAAGTATCTGAAGAGGAAAACTATAAAGACACTTTATTGAAATTAATTATTTATTTTTTTGCAACTAATTATTTTTAGGTCATTTTAAATGTCCCATGTCATTATTAAATGTTTGTTTACAAATCTTCACTGCTTTGTCTCATCTCCTTCTGTTTAATTAAAAAAAAAAGTACCTTACAGCAGCATTTTTCATTATAACCCCAAACTGACAACAACCCAAATGCCCATCCACTAATGAATGAATAAATAAAATATAATGTATACACAAAATGGGCGGCTATTCAGTTATAAAAGGAAATGACGTATTGAAACATGCTGAAACATAGCCACCCTGAAAACATGCTAAGAAGTCTATTCCAAAAGGCCACACAATTGTATGAATCCATTTATGCCAAATCCAGAAGAGGCCATGCATGGAGACACAAAAGTAGACTAGTGTTTTGGGAACTGTGGGTAGAAGGGATTGGGGGATGGGGGGACTGCTGATGGGTACCAGGTTCTTTGGGCAGGTGATAAAAATATTCTAAAATTAGTTGTGATGATACTTGTACAACTCCCTGAATATACTAAAAACTACTGATTTTTCCACTTTAAGCAATACGAAATATGAGCTATCTTAATAAAGCTGCTACAAAATCAAAAGGACTGTGTTGAGCATACTATGCTCAAAATAATGTTCATCCTAAGCGTTTCTTTTGCATACCCTTTGCTGCAAATTAAGGTGGTTAGTAACAATGGTTTAACTGATCCAAAGTTAAGAGAGGGGAAAACAGTGTTACAGAATGAATGCTGGCTGTCATTTCCTTTCCTCAGTGACTTATGTGAAATCCTCAGTTAAGTCTATGGAGAAAATGATTTGTACAAAATCAGCTCCTCTAGTTGACACAGGATCATCGTGTTGACAGATATGATTTTATTGTTTCAGGTCCTAAACCTAGTGCAGTCTTACGTGACCCTTCGAGTTCCTCTGTATGTTTCCTACGTGTTCCACTCCCCAGTGGGAGTAGGTGGCTGGCAGCATTTTGATTTGAAGTCGGAGCTTCGTCTGACTTTTGTGTATGACACTGCCATCTTGTGGAGCAATGGAATTGGCAGCCCACCAGGAGCCGAACTCCAAGGTGCGTACATCAGACAGGCACTCCACAGTTTTCTTACCCACTTGAATTACTTAAGAGAAGTGAGTGTGGGTTATTTGTTTTGGTTTGGTTTGTTCACTATAGCTAATGAACATAGAAGCAACTTTCAATATTTTTTTTTCTTTTTCTATTCGGTAATAAGGTTATTTCCATTTTGTGGTGGACAGAATTTTGTTTAATAAAATCATAGCAATGACTCGAATTTGTATATGTGACCGTTAAATATAACTTTCTTCATTCCATGGGTGTTTTACTCCAACAATCCATCTTGGATGATTAGCCATTGATGTATATTTCCCTTGGGTTCTAGAAAATGGATGGAGAAACTAGCTGTGTGATTTCAGGTATATCGTTTAACCTTTCCGGGATGCACAAAACTTCTAATATCTCTTAGCCTATTTAAAATTCTATTATTCTGTGATATTTTAGCCAAAATATCTTAAAACACAAGTCTTTGAGTGCTTAAGATCCATTGGCAGATGCAAAATTTTATTTCAAACTCTGTGAGAATAATAACTCAAAGTCTATCAGCTTAAAGTTAATTACTCCCTTGTAGATCAGGACTTTTTCTTTTCAGACACACCTTATTGTTGTGGTTCTATGAATGTCTATAGCTTCGTGCTGAAACTGCATTACTAGCCAGAAAGAAAACAGAGTAGGTAGCATAACTCAATCACAAATATACTGTCCTGGTCAGATTAAAATAACCATAAAGCTATGTGAAAGTAACCTGATCACTCTAAGGAATCACTCCAGGATATGTCCAGTATTTTAATTCCACATCTCACCTTAGATGGATATTTAAGTGAATCTTAATGAGGATCCTCCCTTGGTTCTCAGTGTGTGCATAAGGATCTCATTTCTTTCTTATATGTGGAACTAAATTTTGCCAAATTATTAAATGTCTTGGGAAAGCATCAAAGTTTTCTTTAAGCCTGTAAAATTTGCAGTCATTTTGGAGAACACAACCCCATTTCCACTTAGATGTCCAAAGCTCTATATGATTTTGACAAGTTTATCGTGTCTCTCAATTTACAGTTTCATTTTTGTAGACTAAACCTAAAAAAAAAAAAAAAAAAAAAAAACCTTTCTACTGTAATCAATCTGTGTGTTTCATAATGAACTGACACTACCTAATTCATTTCACCTCCCTTTTAGATGTCTTTTCTCTTTAGAAAATAAAGAAATCTCTCTAATTATTCAGATTTCTTCTGTTAATATCCTTCACCTGTGCTTAAAGATGAGAAAATTTTTAATTTGTTTTTGGAAAGAATCAGTACATTGGGAGTCTCTGCTCACCTGTATTTCCACTCTGTGTGCTGTTCCATTGTAGGGTCTCTCTACCCAACGAGCATGCGCATCAGGGAAGAGGGGCGCCTGGCTGTGAACTTCAAGACCCAGGCTCAGTTCCATGGCTTGTTTGTGCTGTCACATCCCGGTAAGCCCCACTATCCATTAGTAGTCACTCCCCACACAAGAAAGAGATAAAGTTTCCATATTCACACGTGTCTCGACATGCTTGCCTGCTAGCTTTGAAGCCCTAAATTTCAAGTGAATTTTATATGTGCAATTATCTCCTTGAAGGCTTGATAATTGTTTGCTGCTATTTCATCATTCACAAAATTATCATTATGCAGACTCTTAGAGATAATGGAATGTAAAAGGGAACCTCACAGAGTTCATGTTTAGTAGTGTTTTCCTTATATAAAGAACATGGGGATGACAATTCCTTTCCCCACTTTGCTTCTGTTGTGCCAAATATATATATATATATATATATATATATAGATATAGATATAGATAGATAGATAGATAGATAGATTTCCTTTTAAATTTCAGATGATTCATTTAGCAAACACTTCTCCATTTATAACCCTTTTCTAGGTATTGTGAGAAATCCTTATAAGACAGCCAGAAGTGGTACTTGACTTTCATACTGAAGTTTCAGATGTTTTAACTGCTAGGACTGTCTAGGCAATTTTACTCAATGTGATGGACAGTGCTTTGAGTATGAGTGAGGCTGCAGTCAGTGAATCCCCACGTTTTCTTGTTTTAAAAAGGACATTTCATTACAAATAATTTGTTTTCCTATTTGACTTTCCATACTAAACTGGTTTGCGTATTTAACTGGAGTGCCAACTTCTGTCAGATTAGAAAGGAAAATTAGTTGACTTTCCTTCTCCATATCCTTCCCTTTTCAGGATGTAAGCCCTAATGAAAGAGAGATCAGAGCTGAATATGCAGGCAAATAAAGAGGGTTCATTGTATTTTTATGAGATTGAGCTACAAGAAAGAACCAAAAGGAATCATTTTGCATTATTGTAATTGACAGTTCTGAAAAAGGAGGATTTCCTGGTCTTTACAGTTCCTTCCCCGGGTCCACCTTTCTCATAAACTGAATCTTTGTTTAGCCTCAGTTGCATGCAATCTAATTAAATTTAGATCCCATTTGTAGATTGGGGTTGCCCAGCTGTAAAGATGCTAACAGACTATTTGAAGTTCAGCTTACAACGTTGGTGCACAATAAAAACATTCATAGCCACTCTGATCCCTCTGCACTGACTCCCTGGAAAGTAGTCCTGAGCAATTCGAGCATTTCTGTACAATTACCTTTTGAGAAAAATCATTGCAGAAAAGACACTGAATTAACAATCAGAAGTCCCACACCTTCTCTGTGTGATGAGCTTGGGACAGTCACACAATTGCTCTCGGCCCAATTTTTTTTACCTGCAACATGAAGATTATCATACCAACCTTGACTATTTTGCAGACGTATAAGAATACAAGCAAATAATATGTGGTAAGGTATTTTGAACATGAAACTGCTGTGCGCTCTTTCAATGTAACCACTGAATTGTTGTTATTGTTGGCACTTCCCTAGCATCTTTTACCAGCTCAATGATCCTGTCAGCTGATCATCCAGGCCTGACCTTTTCCCTCCGCCTTGTAAGGAGTGAACCAACCTATAACCAGCCAATCCAGCAATGGAGCTTTGTCTCTGACTTTGCAGTAAGTAAGGCTTGCTTAGTTTTCCTTTTCTGCTGCCTTCAGATTGCACCTTGAGTTTTTAAGTGAAAACTATATAAATGCCTTCTTTCCTTCTCAAAGATACGTGACTACTCGGGAACCTATACTGTAAAGCTGGTGCCATGCACCACCCCATCCAATCAGGAATACCGACTGCCAGTCACCTGCAACCCCAGAGAGCCTGTCACCTTTGACCTTGACATCCGATTCCAACAGGTGTGTTTCACAGGGTTATTTATGCCATGACTTGTGGAGTCCCACTTCATTAAAGTCATGGTTTACTTTGATCACTACTCCTTTTTTCACACATGAATGACTTTAATGCTTCTGTCTGAGAAAAAAGTAAGTCACATAGGAAGGAAGCAAGGGAAGAAAGAAGGCAAACTGAATTGAATTTTATCTGTTGTTGGTCCTAGATTTGAAATCCATAGATTAAGTTCATGCAGGAGTGATTTTTCTCCTATCTGATCTCATCTTGTCAGCTCCTGCAGTTTGCTACCTCAGAGATTTGAGAACTTTCTCAGAGTTCTGCCCATCTACATCTCATTCTTAGTCTTCAAGGAGAATGAAATCTATAGTTCAAACCACTTTAAAGTACCTAATTGTTATTATGTATTAAATGTTGATCTTCCACCAACCATGATATTTACAGGTTTTTTTGTATGCCCCAATATGCCAGTAGAAATGAGTTCAAGAAATGCTACTTAGCCCCATTCAAAAAAAATGATTTAATCCCAATAGTTTTGCTTTTTCAAGAAGGAAAAAAATGAACATAATAATTCCCTAAATTGACTTGATTGGATATGGAGATTGCAGCATGGTGTTTAGTATTCTACAAGGCAGTATACAGTGAATGTGTATGTGAACAGTATGGTGTGTGCTTGTGAATCTTCAGAACCATCAAGAATGCATAAAAGGGCTTTTACCCTTGGTTTTAGGTCAGCGATCCAGTGGCAGCTGAATTTAGCCTGAATACTCAGATGTACCTACTCTCCAAGAAGAGTCTCTGGTTGTCTGACGGATCCATGGGATTTGGGCAAGAAAGCGATGTTGCTTTTGCAGAAGGTATTACTTCACAAATGAGAGGGCTGCTGTGTTTGTCCTTGCTTTATTGGGATTGTGTTTGAGGAAAAAAATTACAGCCTCTCCTGTGGAGGTAAGAATACAATCGAGTCTTCATCACTCCGGCAGATATGAGGAGTCACTGAAATTGGGCAGATGTCACTGGATGGTGTCTTTATTCTGTTTTTAGCCTCTGTACACTTAGAGCAGTCTGTGGTTTTTCTTGAATTTTTTTTTTCAGTTTTCACAAGTTAAAATACTGCCGCTACATGAGATTGTAAATGCCTCACAAGAAAATATTGTTCCCATCTTTTTTTAATGGCATAGACTCAGCACCTAGAAAAATACCTAGCATACCCAAGAGGTTAGTAATTACTGAGAAATGTGTGATTAAATACCAGGGGGTTTCACTAAACTCTCTTTCCAAAGCAAATAAAGTTAATTAGACTGTTTATTGATGTTTTCTTTTTCAGTGTGATTTTATAGTATATGAGTCTACATCTCACCCACTAAAAAATTAATTTGCGTAAACTGGACTTTAACCACAAGGGGATGTTATGAACATCAAATCATAGGCCAGACTTTCAGATTATTCCCACTGGTGGTTGAGCATCGGAGGCTCCCTACCTCTCTAGACGGCCTCGGTCATTCCACAAAGTGGTCTTATTGGAGACCTGGGAGTTGACCAGATCCTAACACGGAAAGGCTTTCCATATTTGATGACAGACACAAAGGAAATAATCTCTGGGTCATTATTGTCATAAACTGTAGCATCATGCAGATGTCATCCTATCACAGGAGAGAAATCACATTGCCACGTCTGTTTCAGGTGATATAATTTATGGTCGTGTCATGGTAGATCCTGTCCAGAATCTGGGTGACTCCTTTTACTGCAGCATTGAGAAGGTTTTCCTATGCACTGGAGCTGATGGCTATGTCCCCAAGTACAGTCCAACAAATGAAGAATATGGCTGTTTAGCCGACTCTCCTTCACTTCTGTATAGATTTAAAATTGTGGTAAGTGCTTTCATCCAAACATGAGCTAGATAGATTTTTAATTCTAAGCCTTTTGGTCTTATACTTTAAAACAATATCATCCTTTTAAATTAAGTCAAATAGTAACATTTTATGTCGATCTGTAAAAGCTTAAAAAGCTTTGTATTTACACAAAACTAATAGGAAAACTTATCAGCCTTTGCAAAAATTGGCATTGTCTATAGCAACCATCACTTTCCTTATTGCTCAAAGGACAAAGCTCAACCAGAGACACAAGCCACCAGTTTTGGAAATGTCCTCTTTAATGCCAAACTGGCAGTGGATGACCCTGAAGCCATTCTCTTAGTGAATCAGCCTGGCTCTGATGGATTTAAAGTCGACTCAACACCACTCTTTCAGGTAGGCCCCAAACAAGCTCCTTTTAAAAAGTTGAATTCCCATGTGCAAGACTCTTGACATTTCTGCCTCAGATGTCTCCTAGATAAATGGAAGTAATAGTAATATTGTACATAGTGAACGGGAACATTTAAGATAATGCAGTCCATAAATTCTAGCTATTATTATTTCTATTAATGTGTTACTATTTTAAGACTACATGTAATGAAGACTGTTATTCAGCCCAGAATATAGAGCTAAGTCAGACAACTGTATAGTTTGCTTTTCTTATTGAAAATTTCCTTCCTCGGGACTTTTCACAGCCAACTTTTGAGAGTGATCTTGCATGAACTGATGGGCTCATAAAAACAATTGTGGGGCTGGGGTTGTGGCTCAGTGGTAGAGCACTCACCTGGCACATGCAAGGGCCTGGGTTCCATCCTCAGCACCACATAAAAAATAAATAAATAAACAGCAGATTGAATAAATGTATTTAAAAAAACAATTGTGCACAATATACAAGATCTCCCTTCTCAAAGATTCTATCCATGAAGATAAAAAATTCTGAGACAAGAGTGCAGAGAGAGGCAGGCTGTCCTAACAACACTGAGAATACAAACACAACAAATTCAGAGATGTGTTGGGGTTGTGAATCCTTGGGGGAGCAAGTACACCCTTCAGGATAGTTACTGAAAATCATGCAGGCAGGATTTTTACACAGACGGGAGAATGTTATTCTCATTCAACCTAAGGAAGGAATCTTAAGAAAGCATATTTGTTATTCTGACTCTTTTCAAACAACAGATCAAAATATGATTTTTTTTATCTCTCAAAACATCTAACTTCTCTAAATCCTGAATGCTTCAAAGAGGCATCAGAAAATCCCTCCTATTCCCAGATCCTGGAGAAGCTTAAAAGTTAATATTTCCCCACTGTGGTCTTATCTGTAAAAAAGCAGCAACACATATTGAAAGAGCACAGAGGGTCAGATTTGAGATCTGGTTCTAATTCTGCCACTAACTAGTTGGGAGAGATTGATCAAGGCACTGATCTACTGTGTATTCTTCTTTGCTCGTTTTTAAAAGAATAAGCTAGACTATGTACTAAAGAAATTTCTTTACAGTACTCACATTCTGTGACTGCAAATACCATATTCACCAGTGCACGCTTCCTTGAGTTGCCCAGAAGTTATCGCAGAGTGCTTTACACTGGAGCCTTGCACCTCTACACTCTCAAAAAGTATTGAGTAAATTAAGTCAGGCTAAATTAACATTTTTTCATTATCTCTACTCTAATTTCTCTTGTAAAGAGTCATGAACCAGGTTGTCATAGATTCATATTTCCTAACCAAAAGGGCTGTTTTCCAGGTTGCTCTGGGCCGAGAATGGTACATACACACAATCTATACAGTAAGATCAAAAGACAACACCAATCGAGGTATCGGCAAAAGAAGTGTGGAGTATGAGTACCACTCTCTGGTGCATCAAGGGAAGCCACAGATAACTACCGGGAGCCGGAAGAAGAGAGAGATCAGGAGCGCACCCCCACTGGCATGGGACATCGGTGCTGAAAACAACCGAGGGACAAACATCCAGCACATTGCCCTGGACCGCACCAACAAGAGGCAGACCCCCCCAGGGAGAGTCCCCCCCGAAGGCATCCTACCCCGGGAGCTCAACCGTCCCAGCTCTGAGGTCAGTCTGGTCACCATCGTGGGTAGCATCGCGGTGGGATTACTCACCATCTGCCTCACTGTCATTGCAGCGATGATGTGCAAAAGCAAGAAAAGCGTCAGGGGTAAGGACACTCCGAAGGGCTCTGGCAGCAGCGAGCCCATGATGCCCCCACAGAGCCACCATAGCGACAGCTCAGAGGTGTGACCGTTGCAGCTAGAATTCAACCGTCTCCTCAAATGCCTAAGGAAAGACAATAGAACCCCCAATACTTCTGATGGACAGCAGAGAATTGGGGGTTTGTGTGATGAAGAAGCTGCTCAGAGAACCCAACTGTACTAATGTCTTTTAATTGAGTTCTGTACATCCAAGGACAAATTCAGACCACATCTTTTATTTTGCCAGAAGGTATCAGTGATGTATTCACACACAGAGCCATGGATGGACAGCAAGGAATGTACTTTCTCTTCTTCTTCTTTTATTTTTTTTTCCCAGCATGTTCTCTCTGCTGTAGAGATGAACAAATTCAAAGGTGCTAACAGACTCTCTCCTGAGTTTAAGAGAAGTCCGTTGTTGTTATGTTAGTGTGAACTTGGAAGGTGCAATTATCACATTGTTCATTCAGTTATAACTGATTTTACTAGAAAGGTTTAATTGGTAGCCAATAGGAATGATCTGTTCATTATGACAAGTTTTCATAGGTGAAGACAGCATAGAATTATGACCAGGGCTAGTTTAACCCATAAATCACCTTTTTCTACTATTTGGGAAAGAGTGGATGCAAAGATAGAGAGGAGCTCACTCACTCACTTGGATTTGAATTGCTTCTCATCTTCCTCAAACCCTTCTTGCTTCATTTGCTTATTTAATTTTAAATTAAACCAAAGAATATGTTCATTCTGGAAGACAGTTTTTAGAGAGACTGCCCTATTTGCATGTCTAATAAGGAATAGTAGTTTTTGTCTTGTTTTGTTTTGGGTTTTTTTGTTTTTGTTTTTTTGGGGTTTTTTGCATAGGAATATACCTTACCGGTGCTGAACATTTGTGGAAAACGAGTATTGTTGACATTGACAAAGAAATGCCTTCGCATCAGATTCTCTACCAGACAATGTTCTGTAAGAACTGAGCCTAGCTGTTGTTTGCAGTATTGAACCCATAAATGATAATAAGAAACATCTTTAGAGATGACAAAGATGATATTTATTAACATAAGATGTATAACCAGGGTGCCTCTGATACCTACTTTATAGAATGAAAGAACATTTTGACACATGGCAAATGAGATTTGTCCTCCGAGTAGCATAACCACACAATAACATCCAGAACTTAAGTTGGCCATAGGAATTTTTATTACACTTCTTGTCAGCATCTGATCCAAATGATGGGAATCTCTGGTTGTCTTTCCAGAAATGGTCTTGGATTTGCCAAGCATCATGGATCATATTGGTTTTTGATCCAAGAATAGAGCATCACCCTTGGCATCCCCAGTTCAGTGAACTGCTACAGTGAGGTGCCACTCACTAATTAAAAATATAATCTATAACACTACTAATCAATCACCCCCTCAAACACAGGGAACTTGAGTGAAATTTCTTGGTTCTCTCAAACCACCTATTGCTTTTCCTGCAAAAAAAAAAAAAAATGTATTTTTTTTTAACCAAATGGCAGAGATTTGGGTTAGAAAAAGAAAATTTCAGTAGTTTAATGACCAGTCTTGCAAAAGCTAGGTAAGCATATTTGAAACAAAAATAAAATCAGAAGAAAAAGAACAATGTCTAAGGATGAACTCTCAAATGTTTCCTGGAATCCCCTTCCACTTCCAACCAGAATCTGGCCAAAGTGAAAATTCTGGCGGAATGGAGATTTTTTAGAAGGCAAATTTCTTCTCAAGTCATATATGCACATCTTCATTTGGTGTATCCATGTACCAACCATCTCTTGGTTTAAAAAATGGAAGCTACATGGTACTAGTAGAGAGGTTAAAAAGTGTCTGATACTTGCTTCCTTTCTTTTAGGCAGCTCTGCACTTTACAAAAAGTCTTTTAAAGAATAGACTGTAATCTTCTATGGAGATACTTTCTTAATTATCCCCCTTTCTCTTGCTTGACTTCTGGTAGTTGCTTTGCTACATCTTTGGCTACCTCATAATTTGTATGGGAATTAACATGAATTAAGCAGCTTCTAATAGTGCATGGACTTTTTTACTTCTTTGCATTGGGTTCAGTTTATGTAGGCAGATGTAACAAGTATTCTCAATCAACTTTCTGATACTTTAGCAGTTAAGAACTCCAGAGCCTATCATGCAATGCAACCTCTGGGTCTCATTGACAAGTGAATACAATATTCAGTGAAGCGTCATTGTAAGTCTGTCTTGAGTCATTGGCCAGGCGGGTTTTACCAGATTACCCTCTGCAATGCATTGGTTTAATGAAGCTACTGTCTAGAAATTGGAGAGCTTATTAAATATGAAACAAGTCTATTCTTCCCTAACCAAAAGAAATTCCTTTCTCTCTGCCCATCTCTTCTTTTTCTCTCCCCTGTCTCTTCTTTTTTTTTTTTTATTAGTTACACATGACAGTACAATGATCTTGACATATCATACATTTGAATCAAACTTTCAACCCTATTAAAAAGAAAGTAGTCTGGGGAAATATGCAGATATAACTTTCTTACATACAAATTACTTGGGATATATGCATCACTTTTAAAAATTCTAGTTACTAAATATGTGATATAATAAACATTGATTATCTTCAAAATTATTTTAAGTAGAAAAAAATAAGGTAATTTTTGTTGTTCAGTAAAATTGACCTTTACTTTCAGTATTTTTGTTTTTATAGAAGTATTCTGTTATTATCA